>NC_135979.1:4982090-5184590 GCF_053455715.1 Rhinoraja longicauda | reverse complement strand
CACCCAGCTCGAGCACAGCATCAAGGTACTGGATACTGCAGACATTCACTCCAGTGAAACAGGCGCTTCCATGACACACGAGAGCCCTCTGCTCTCAGGACCAAAGATACTAGAGGAGCAAGATAGACCACTTGACCCTAAAAACCGTAGTACGTCACGGCGCCATTTTAGTCGGCAGAAACTTGCAGAAACATTTAAAAAGAAAAATAACAAAAATCTGTGAGTTGATAGGTGAGATATATTCTGCATTTTAATGGTATCATCACACATACTGTTCCCCCAAAGCACTGATTACACGGCGAGAGGCATAACGAACGGCGGGTTTTGCTTACTAAAATGGCGGACGTTATGCTCCTTTGCGTACTGCACTTCAGTATAGGTGATTTTAACGGAGTGGTCCATCTTGTTCCTCTAGTATCTTTGCTCAGGACTGTTGTCCAGAAGTCATGGAAACTCATCCATTTATATTGTATTAAAGTTTTACAAATTACCGTGCCTACACAAGAAAAACCTATAGAATAGATTGTGTGTGCGTGTGAGTGTGTATAATATAGAAACACGCACAGATATATATATATATTATTAGATGACGTGTATAATATTATGACATATTAGAAGATATAAATTTTGGATATATAAAATATTAGATATATCTAATATTTTATATATAGGAAAATAACTGCAGATGCTGGTATAAATCGAAGGTATTTATTCACAAAATACTGGAGTAACTCAGCAGGTCAGGCAGCATCCCATTCCTTCTCACCTAATATTTTATATATATATCTTATAAATATCATATTTATTTATATATAATATTAGAAGATACACACTTTTTCAAAGCATTTTGTAGAATATCCCAAACTAGCGTGAACAGTGGTTGATGGGCTGAACGGCCTATTTCCATGCTGTACCTTCCAGTCAATTCAAACTGCAATCAATGAAATATAGGAAACATGGGAGCAAAGGTCTTCACACAAGCTTCCACATCCTGCAGTGTTAATTGGACTAGATGACCTGTGTCAGAGATGTTGCATCATGGAGGTAAAATTGGCACAAATCCCAGGGGGTGACTCTCATGCTCTTCAAAATGGAGCCTCTTATCAGTGTTTCAGCTGCACTGGAATGTCGGCCCAGATTTCTGTCTGAGTCTCCAGGGATGAACGAGAGAAGTGGTGCAGCTGGTAGAGCCGCTGCCTCAGTGCTGGAGATTGGGTGCTTCTCTGTGTGGAGTTTGCACGTTCTCCCTATGACCACGCGGGTTTCCGCCCACATCCCAAAGACACGGGGGTTTGTGAGTTAAATGGCCTCTGTAAATTAGCCTCTAGTGTGTCGGAAGTGGTTGCGAAAGTGGGATAAGATGGAGCAAGAGCGAAGGGGTGATCGATGGTCTGTGTAGACTCGATGGGCTGAAGGGCCTGTTTCCAATGCTGTATCTTTCAATCAGTCAATCTATCATGAACATGAATAGAACTTGCTCACCAACTTTCTGACTCAAAGCAAAAGAGCCAATGTCTGTCTTCAGGCTAACACACCATGGTTTTAGTTTTAGAGATACAGCGCAGAAACAGGCCCTTCAGCCCATCGGGTCCACGCCGACCAGTGATCCATGTACACATGCACTATCCTACAGACTAGGGACAATTTACAAATTTACTGAAGCCAATGCAAACCTGTACGTGTTTGGACTGCGAGAGTAAATAAAGGAGAACATTTTTCATTTCACTGCACATTTATGTGTATGTGACAAATAAATTGACTATTGACATGGTTTAGGAGCGAATGTACAAACTTCACACAGACAGCACCCGTAGTCAGGATCAAACCCGGGTCTCAGGCGCTGTGAGGCAGCAATTCTACCGCTGCGCCACCGTGCCACCCATTCTGCTGATGAATAGAAATCCAAAGAGTAATTCATCTTTCGATTTTCTTCTATTGAACGACTCAAGTAGGTGATGAGGTAGAATTTCCCAGTAAATCACTAACGGGTTATCTGCTCTTCCTTCGCTTCACAGAAAGGCAAGAAGTGTGTCCGTAATCCAAGGCTGTTCAAGTCGATGAAGTTTGAATTTTCTGGCTGCACCAGCACGAGGTCCTATCGGCCCAAGTTCTGCGGAGCCTGCACAGACGGCAGATGCTGTACCCCTCACTCCACCACCACCCTGAGCGTGGAGTTTAAATGTCCCGAGGGAGACCTGATGAAGAAGAAGATGATGTTCATCAAGACTTGTTCCTGTCACCGCGACTGCCCTTCTGACAACGACATCTTTCTGTCCACCTATTACAGGAGAATGATTGGTGACTATGCTACATAAAAGGCATTGGCATCTCATTGACTGGCTCGACCAGCCCTTGTAAACATCACCTGGAGACAAATAATGCTTGCAGTTATTAGAGTGCTTTTCCTCAGATTACAGGGATAGTTGATTATGTACAAGCTCGTGTTTTCATAATATGTGGTGATCATTGTCCTTATGTGAAGTGTTGTAAAATGCAGTCAAATATTTCAACATCACTAATGGAGATGAGAAATTTGAAACTCTAGCATGTTTAAATTGGTCCAAATTGTAATCGCCTGTACTTTAATTTCTCACCGCGCAGTCTAGGTTAATGTCCCAACAAATGAACAGCTCTGATTTCAACCAGCGTTGAAAGATCAGAGGACAGTTTTACGGGGCAGTGGTGATGAGCTACTGTGGAACAAAGTGAGGAAATTATATCTGTGCTCCTGTTGATTGTAGGGCTGGTGTGGCCTGTGAACAAGGCTCACAAACCCACCCTCCCTACCCCTTTGTGTTCATACACACTGGTCGTTTCCCATTCCCACACTGACCTTTCTGTCCTAGGCCTTCTTCATTGTCAGAGTGAGGATAAAGGCAAATTGGAGGAACAGCATCTAATTTTTCGCTTGGGCAGCTTATAACCCACGCTATGAATTTAATTTCTCTAACTTCAAGTAACCCCTGCATTTCCTCTCTCTCCATCCCTCCCCCGCCCAAGTCTCGCCAGTATTTCGTTCTCACCGAGCTACTGCTAACAATGACCTGTTTCCTTTATCATCGTTACACTTTTGCTTATCTTTCATTCAATTGCTCTATATCTCTCTACATCATCGTCTCCATCTCCCGTTTCCCTTTCCCGTGACTTTCAGTCTGAAGAAGGGTCTCGACCTGAAACGTCGCCCATTCCTTCTCTCCAGAGATGCTGCCTGTCCCGCTGAGTTACTCCAACATTTTGTCTCTACGGCAGTATCAAGGATCACTGATATCGGGTCCCTGAAGTGAACACCATGAATGGGTTTTGGAGCAGTGTTATTGAGCCTAGTGTGGCATTGCTGATGACACTAGGTTAAACCTGCTTCAGTTTTGATCCTTTTGACTTGTGACCAGGTTGTGTCCCATGCAATCAGTTATTTCTTGTATGAAACCCAAACGTAAATCACAAGAGAGCATTGTTTTAAGATTGCCTTGTGACTGGTGTAAATATGTGTACAGTTTTATACTCTAATTTATATTATCACAATGTGTTTTGAATTGTAGGCTGGTTGTTATAGACAATGTTTCAGTAAGTTTGGAAAAGAAGTAAATATTTGCGGCATTTTTAGAATAAAATTCTATTTTTCTACAAATGTTTTATTTATTTTTTCTTAACATAAAGCTGAATGAATTTTTATGAATGGATCGGGAAGGTTGCGATTCCGTAGCACATTTCATCACATTGTCATGGATAGAGCCTTCTGCCAAACACTGAATATAAACCTGGATAATGTGGGCTTGTAAGTGTGGTGTTGCAAATGAGAATATTAATTATCAATGGAATTCAGGAAAATAAGTTCATTCTTATCTTTGTAAGAGCAACATCACAGGAGGCTGTGGAGGCCAAGTCAATGGATATTTTGAAGGTAGAGCTTGATAGATTCTTGATTAGTTCAGGGGTTATGGGAGAAGTCAGGAGAATGGGGTTAGGAGGGAGAGCTGGCTCAGCCTTGATTGAATGGCAGGGTAGACTTGATGGGCCGAATGGCCTAATTGTGCTCCTATCACTTGTGACCTTATGAATTCTGACTCCATCTGTACTGTTAAAGTAGTACCATTACAATGGAGCTTTGCTCAAAATGCATAGAGAATAACCTTGTATTTAACTGGAACTTAATGGAGAGAAAGTAGCTGTTCCTGAGTCTGGTGATGTGTGCTTTCAAGCTTCTGTATCTTCTGCTGGATGGGAGCAGGAAGAAAAAGGAATGACTGGGGTGGGACACGTCTTATGATTATGTCGTAGAAAGAAACAACTGCAGGTGCTAGTTTATACCAAAGATAGACAAATTGCTGTACTAACTCAGCGGGTGAAGCAGCATCTCTGGAGAGAAGGAATGGGTGACGTTTCGGGTCGAGACCCTTCTACCTTTGATTATGTTGGCTGCTTTTCCATGGCAGCATGCAGATGGAGTCAGTAGTGGGAAGTCTGTTCTGTGTGATATGTTTGTGCATTTGCTTTAGTAACACACAGAAATACGAAAGCTAACCTGAAGTCAACAGGGTTCTGTAAGCAGCCGAAAGGTAGATTACTGGGTTGCTCCTGGGCCTAGCCAAGCTGGCCATCCGCAAGTCACGGCGCCATGCGGAAGAGCTGGTGATTTTGGAAGATGTTTGTTAATACGTAGAGGTAGGAAATTAGGAAGTGAGAGAATGTAGACACAAAATGCTGGAGTAACTCAGCAGGAGCTGGCAGCATCTCTGGATAGAAGAAAGACTGTGTCATCACCCTTTCCTTCTATCCAGAGATGCTTCCTGTCCTGCTGAGTAACTCCAGCATTTTGTGTCTATCTTCAGTGTAACCAACATCTGCAGTTCCTTCCTACACAAGCAAGAGAGAGTGTTCCATTTGTAGATGTGGTGGATGTTGTTCTACCAAGGAAATCCACTGGGCATCTGTTTTGCTTTACACTTATAAATAACAATGACATTACTGAGAGGGGAACGCCCAAGACTGGTATTGGCACTAAAGTAGGTGGAACTGTACAATGTGTAGATGGAGGCAGAACGTTGCAATGGACATTAAAGGGTTCAATGAGTGAATAAAACTGTGGCAGACGGAATTACATGTGGGAAGTATGGTATTCCAATATGGATCCAGGAATAAGGATTGTATTATTTTTTAAGTGAGATATTAGAGGACAGGAGCAGTGAAACGAAGAGGTTTAGGAGGAAGAATTAGCAGTGAGAATATAGTTGTAAAAATAAAAGAATTAAGGTGAAAGGAACTTAATCCCATTCTGGTGTTCCAGTTCCACTCAACTCTAATAATATATTCCTTTATTCGTCCCACACCAGGGAAATTAACAGATCTCATCCCCTTTTCAGCACCAAATTGATTTACGGCAGAATATACTGGGTTAAAAGGTTAAATTATATGGGTAAATGGATTATGGCTTTCCGTTGAGTACAAAAGATTTGGTGAGTGAATTAATTGAGATGTCCAAGACAAATAAAGGACTTTACTAGATGGTGAAAGAGAAACTGCTTCATCTGGTGTGGGAGCTCAGTATAAGCGGACAGATTGTTCAGTGGTGATTTTATTGCCACATGTGCAAAGTGCAAACACTCAGTGAGATTATTTTCTTACAAACAGTCAAGTAGAGTATTGCCATACAATGACAATAGGTGCAGGAGTCGGCCTTTTGAGCCTGCACCACCATTCAATGTGATCATGGCTGATCATTCTCAATCAGATCTGTCTTCACTGAGGAAGATACACACAATCTCCCAAATGTTCTAGGGGCCGGAGAACCTAGGGTGATGGAGGAACTGAAGGAAATCCACATTAAGCAGGAAGTGGTTTTGGGTAGACTGATGGGACTGAAGGCTGATAAATCCCCAGGGCCTGATGGTCTGCATCCCAGAGTACTTGAGGAGGTGGCTCTAGAAATAGTGGAAGCATTGGAGATCATTTTTCAATGTTCTATAGATTCAGGATCAGTTCCTGTGGATTGGAGGATAGCAAATGTTATCCCACTTTTTAAGAAAGGAGGGAGAGAGAAATCGGGTAATTATAGACCAGTTAGTCTGACATCAGTGGTGGGGAAGATGCTGGAGTCAATTATAAAAGACGAAATTGCTGAGAATTTGGATAGCAGTAACGGGATCATTCCGAGTCAGCATGGATTTACGAAGGGGAAATCATGCTTGACAAATCTACTGGAATTTTTTGAGGATGTAACTAGGAAAATTGACAGGGGAGAGTCAGTGGATGTGGTGTACCTCGACTTTCAGAAAGCCTTCGACAAGGTCCCACATAGGAGATTAGTGGGCAAAATTAGGGCACATGGTATTGGGGGTAGGGTACTGACATGGATAGACAATTGGTTGACAGACAGAAAGCAAAGAGTGGGGATAAATGGGTCCCTTTCGGAATGGCAGGCAGTGACCAGTGGGGTACCGCAAGGTTCGGTGCTGGGACCCCAGCTATTTACGATATACATTAATGACTTGGACGAAGGGATTAAAAGTACCATTAGCAAATTTGCAGATGATACTAAGTTGGGGGGTAGTGTGAATTGTGAGGAAGATGCAATAAGGCTGCAGGGTGACTTGGACAGGTTGTGTGAGTGGGCGGATACATGGCAGATGCAGTTTAATGTAGATAAGTGTGAGGTTATTCACTTTGGAAGTAAGAATAGAAAGGCAGATTATTATCTGAATGGTGTCAAGTTAGGAGGAGGGGGAGTTCAACGAGATCTGGGTGTCCTAGTGCATCAGTCAATGAAAGGAAGCATGCAGGTACAGCAGGCAGTGAAGAAAGCCAATGGAATGTTGGCCTTCGTAACAAGAGGAGTTGAGTATAGGAGCAAAGAGGTCCTTCTACAGTTGTACCGGGCCCTGGTGAGACCGCACCTGGAGTACTGTGTGCAGTTTTGGTCTCCAAATTTGAGGAAGGATATTCTTGCTATGGAGGGCGTGTAGCGTAGGTTCACTAGGTTAATTCCCGGAATGGCGGGACTGTCGTATGTTGAAAGGCTGGAGCGATTGGGCTTGTACACACTGGAATTTAGAAGGATGAGGGGGGATCTTATTGAAACATATAATTAGGGGATTGGACACATTAGAGGCAGATAGCATGTTCCCAATGTTGGGGGAGTCCAGAACAAGGGGCCACAGTTTAAGAATAAGGGGTAGGCCATTTAGAACGGAGATGAGGAAAAACGTTTTCAGTCAGAGAGTTGTAAATCTGTGGAATTCTCTGCCTCAGAAGGCAGTGGAGGCCAGTTCGTTGGATGCTGTCAAGAGAGAGCTGGATAGAGCTCTTAAGGATAGCGGAGTGAGGGGATATGGGGAGAAGGCAGGAACGGGGTACTGATTGAGAGTGATCAGCCATGATCGCATTGAATGGCGGTGCTGGCTCGAAGGGCTGAATGGCCTACTCCTGCACCTATTGTCTATTGTCTATAGTACCCCGTCCTGCCTTCTCCCCATACCCCCTGACTCCGCTATCCTTAAGAGCTTTATCCAGCTCTCTCTTGAAAGCATCCAACGAACTGGCCTCCACTGCCTTCTGAGGCAGAGAATTCCACCGATTTACAACTCTCTGACTGAAAAAGTTTTTCCTCATCTCCGTTCTAAATGGCCTACCCCTTATTCTTAAACCGTGGCCCCTGGTTCTCCCCCAACATTGGGAACATGTTTCCTGCCTCTAACGTGTCCAACCCCTGAATAATCTTATATGTTTCGATAAGATCCCCTCTCATCCTTCTAAATTCCAGTGTATACAAGTGTAGTCGCTCCAGTCTTTCAACATATGACAGTCCCGCCATTCCGGGAATTAACCTAGTAAACCTACGCTGCACGCCCTCAATAGCAAGAATATCATTCCTCAAATTTGGAGACCAAAACTGCACACAGTACTCCAGGTGTGGTCTCACTAGGGCCCTGTACAACTGCAGAAGGACTTATTTGCTCCTATACTCAACTCCTCGTGTTATGAAGGCCAACATTCCATTGACTTTCTTCACTGCCTGCTGTACCTGCATGCTTCCTTTCAGTGACTGATGCACTAGGACACCCAGATCTTGTTGTACCCTTCCTAACTTGACACCATTCAGATAAGAATCTGCCTTCCTATTCTTACCACCAAAGTGGATAACCTCACACTTATCCACATTGGTCACGTGTGGCTGCGCCTAACGGCTGCGGCTCTCTGCCAGTCTGTTTGTCTTTTTTTCTTTTTTTTGTTTGTGTCGGTGTTGGGATGGTTTTTGTTTCTGTTTTTGGCTGTGTATGTGTGGGGGGGTGGGGCGGGGGAAACCTTTCTTTTATTAGGTCTCTTCCCCGGGGCGCAGCTCGGCCGCGGGGCCTTCCATCGCCCGAGGGGCCTTACATTGCCCGGCGCGGCTCGGCTGCTGGACTTAACATCGCCGGCGCGGCTCGGCCGCGGGACCTAACAGTGCCCGGCGCGGCTCGGCTGCGGGGCCTTCCACCGCCCGGTACGGCCGCGGGACGGTTCAGCGCTCGGTGCGGCTCGGCCGAGGGGCCTTCCATCGCCCGGTGCGGCTCGGCCACGGAACGGTTCGGAGTCCGGCGCGGCCACGGGGCCTTCCATCGCCCAGCACAGCTCGGCTGCGGGACTTAACATCGCCGGTGCGGCTCGGCCGCGGGACGTTTCAGTGCCCGGTGCGGCTCGGCCGCGGGACTTAGCAGCGGCCGCGGGGCCTTCCATCGCCCGGCGCAGCTTGGCCGCTGGACTTAACATCGCCAGCGCGGCTCGGCCGCGGGACGTTTCGGTGCCCGGGGCGGCTCGGCCGCGGGGCCTTCCATCCCCTTGCGGGGGCTGTGCGTGTCGGTTGCCTCGGTAGGGGTCGAGCTGCCTGTCCGTGGGCGCGGGAGGAAGAGAGGGGAAGTTTTGTTGCCTCCATCACAGTGAGGGGGTGTTTGGAGTCACTGTGATGGATGTTTGTGTTGGGGTCGTGTGTCCTGTGTTCTTTTCTTTTTTTGCTGTCTTGTGACTGCTGAAATTTCGTTCGGTATTTATACCGAATGACAATAAAGATCTGTTATATTAAACTGCATCTGCCCAATCACACAACCTGTCCAAGTCACCCTGCAACCTCATAGCATCTTCCTCACAGTTCACACTGCCACCCAGCTTTGTTTCATCTGTAAATTTGCTAATGGTACTTTAAATCCCTTCATCCAAGTCATTAATGTATATTGTAAATAGCTGCGGTCCCAGCACCGAACCTTGCGGTACCCCACTAGTCACTGCCTGCCATTCTGAAAGGGACCCATTTATCCCCACTCTTTGCTGTCTGTCTGAACCAATTTTCTATCCGTGTCAGTACCCTACCCCCAATACCATGTGCTCTAGTGACCTTAGCACATTCCCAATTAGCAAATTGTACAGAAATAGCCTACTGATCCCACCTGCAGGAGGTGCCATGTTTTGGCACCATTGTGAGCGGTGCCCTTTCCCGACAAGCCCCAGGTTGCTGCAGGCCTCCGGCCAACACCTTCCTTTGGACGACCGTGAAACCATCGTCCCTCTCTACGCCCGCCACCTTTGTTCCCCGGGGGCATCTCCCGCAGCCGACCTCAAGGGCGCGGTAGCGCAGACCCCGGTTCCTTCTCTCCTGCCCTTCTCGTCCCTAGTGGCTAACTTCGCAGCCGGCTTCATCTTCCCGGTCTCTGATCTTCAGGGGACGACCTCGGCTCGGCGGCTCCCCCTGCAGGCCGCGGTCCACCGGGCTCTCCGAGCAGAGGCTGGCTCGGTGACTCCCCCTGCAGGCCTCGGTTAAAAACTACACTATTCAGAGAAGGTGCCTTGCACTTGAAACATGCTGAGAACTGAAAACACCCCAAAAACTGGTTTAGTTTTGAGGAAATGTTTCATTTGCAGTTGTATAAGACATTGGTGAGGCCGTATTTAGGGTATTGTGTCCAGTTCTGGGCACCATGTTATAGGAAAGATGTTGGAAAGTGTACAGAGAAGATTTACGACGATGTTGCCAGGACTAGAGGGTCTGAGCTATAGGGAGATGTTGCGTAGACTGGGACTCTATTCCTTGGAGCGCAGGAGGATGAGGGGTGATCTTATAGAGGTGCATAAAATCATGAGAGGAATAGATCGGGTAGATGCACAGTTTCTTGCCCAGAGTAGGGGAATCGAGGATAAGAGGACATAGGTTTAGGGTGAAGAGGAAAAGATTTAATAGGAATCTGAGGGGTAACTTTTTCACACAAAGGGTATGGAACAGGCTGCCAGAGGAGATAGTTGAGGCAAGGACATCCCAACATTTGAGAAACAGTTAGACAGGTACATGGATAGGACAGGTTTGGAGGGATGTGGACCAAATGCCAGCAGGTGGGACTGATATAGCTGGGACATGTTGGCCGATGTGGCAAGTTGAGCTAAAGGACCTGTTTCCGCGCTGTATCATTCTACGACTCTATGACTCAGTGGTCAATTGAAAATGTCAAAACCAGTAAGAATTAACGAAAGATGCTTTATTGTCACGTGTACCGAGGCACAATAATATTCTTTGTTTTGCATACAATACACAAGTATACCAAGAGACGCCAAGTATAGGCGCTGACAAAGTTACAAAACTATTTATTATACTTGGTCATTCTTCGTTGATTGTGTGTTATTTATTAGAAAAGGTGATGTGAAGGATTACAGGATCAAGCTGGGTAGATGAAATTGTGACATGGATCAGTCGTGATTTCTGGAGTGGAGGAAAGAATAGTGAGGGCTAATAACTGGTACATCGGGACGTGGATTGTGCTAATGTGCTGACAGGGAACCACAGACAAAGCCTAAAGGTAGAGACACGGAATGCAGCAGTGTCAACACACACGTTTCAGGAGATCCTTTGATTATGTTGAAGTGTACACCCATCATTGTAACAGAAAAGTGGATCTACTGTTAACGAACCTGTGGATACTCGGCTTATTCTGTAATCAAGACGTAGTTCGTCATCTAATTACGTCTTTCTGTAGAAGTTTGTCTGAAGAAGGGTTCCGACCCGAAATGTCATCCATCCCTTTTTCCCAGAGATGCTGTCTGACCTGCTGAGTTATTCCAGCATTTTGTATCTGTCTTAAATCTTTCTGTAACCTCCATTCTGTAATCTAGGCCTAGTTTTACTGATAATCAAGGTTCTGTGTAATCTTGTCATCTGAGAATGGAAAAGCTGTACCAAATTCGCGTTCAGAGATCAGGTTTGACTGGTCTCCTAGTGCGTGCCAGTTTTAATAAATCGCCCGTTACTTTGACCACCAACACCGCAGGGCCTTTCCATTTGCTCCTACAATCTCATTTAGTGGTAGAGTGGGTTGAAATTTCTGAATGGTAGATATGACAGTGCCGATGGTGCTGTTTATGTGGGTTTCTATAATGAGAGTTTGTGCTAATGGAAGAGGCTTGTTAAAGTAGGTCGGGAATTAGGAAGTAAGAGACAGAGGATACGTTTAAGTTGTGGATGCCCCCTCGACGTGTACTATTAAACTATAGAAAATAACTACAATAGACAATAGGTGCAGGAGGAGGCCATTCGGCCCTTCGAGCCAGCACCGCCATTCAATATGATCATGGCTGATCATTCTCAATCAGTACCCCGTTCCTGCCTTCTCCCCATACCCCCTGACTCCGCTATCCTTAAGAGCTCTATCCAGCTCTCTCTTGAATGCATTCAGAGAATTGGCCTCCACTGCCTTCTGAGGCAGAGAATTCCACAGATTCACAACTCTTTGACTGAAAAAGTTTTTCCTCATCTCAGTTCTAAATGGCCTACCCCTTATTCTTAAACCGTGGCCCCTTGTTCTGGACTCCCCCAACATTGGGAACATGTTTCCTGCAAAACAGTGATACATCCTAACAGGAGAGACATCAAGTCACAGTCAAGGTACAGAAGTGTTGAAACGCACACCTCCAGATTCAGGGACAGTTTCTTCCCAGCTGTTAGAAGGCAACTGAACCATCCTTTCAACTACTAAAGTGGTCCTGAGCTACCATCTACCTCAATGGAGACTCTCAGACTCCATTAATCAGATTTTACTAGACTTTATCTTGCCTAAACGATATTCCCTTTATCATGTATCTGTACACGGTGCAGGGCTTGATTGTAAATCATGTATAGTCTTTCCGCTGATTGGTTAGCACGCAAAAAGCACTGTACCTCGGTACACGTGACAATCAATTAAATTAAACTAAACTATCACTCACTCCACACTGTGAACAGATTTGAAATTACTTCTGTCTACTGATTTTTGAGGCGTAAGGTTGACTTGATCAGATTTAATTCTCACTCGTGCTGTGTTGATCTGCTTATTTTAATGATTGCATTATATTGCCGTAAGCAGGATAATGCGACCTTGTAACCTATGTGTTGCTATCATAAAGATGTTCAATTAATCGCGGTTTGGTTAATGACGGGCAGGCCCCAGGTGGTGAGAATTGGCAGCCACACCTCTTCCTCACTGATCCTCAACACAGGCACAGCTGTGTGCTCAGTTCTCTCCTGTACTCCCTGTTCACGCACGACTGTACTGCTAAGCACAACTCAAACAGCATCCTAAAGTTTGCTGACGACACGACCATCTTGGGCCTCATCACAGACAACAATGAGACGGCCTCCAGAGAGGAGGTAAAGGCACTAAACAGCTGGTGCCAGGAAAATGACCTCTCTCTCAATGTCAGCAAAACTAAAGAGATGATCGTGAACTACAGGAGACAGTGGGGGAGTGGACACCTCCCCATCCACATCGGTGATGCTGAGGTTGAAAGGGTCAGCAGCTTTAAGTTCCTCGGTGTGCACATCACTGAGGATCTTTCCTGGACACTGCACACGGACACAATAACAAAGGAGGCCCACCAGCGGCTCTTTTTCCTGAGAAGACTGAGGAAGTTTGGCATGAACGCCAGCATCCTCACAAACTTTTACAGATGCACCATCGAGAGCCTGCTGACGGGCTGCATTACAGTCTGGTACGGGAACGGTTCTGCCCACAGCCACAAATCACTACAGAGAGTGGTGAAGATGGCACAGCACATCACTGGCAACTGTCTCCCGGCCATACAGGACATTTTCTACCGGCGGTGCCTGCGGAAGGCACGCAGCATCATCAAGGACCACAGCCACCCAGCACGCAGGCTGTTCTCCTTGTTACCGTCAGGCAGACGATACCAGAGTATGGCTGCGCATACCACCAGACTTAAGAACAGCTTCTACCATCAGGCTTCTGAACTCATAAACACATTTCAAATCATATATCTTGATTATTTTTAATATTGTCTTTTTCCCTATTTTTAATATTGTCTTTTTACCTTACTAATGTAATTTTTAAAATCTTATTTATCCTTGGAATATTACTGCTGAGGTGACCCGTTGTCTTGTCAAATACATTTCATTGTAATGTTGACCCTGTGCCAACCTACATATGACAAATAAAATTTATTATTATTATTATTGTTCCTCGGTGTAACCGCATATTTACCTCCACCACATGAGGGCGCTCTTGGCAATGGTTTAAGCCAGCTTTGTGCCTATAATGAGGCACTGAGTGCCTGTACCTTTGACCCAAGGCAGTACAAGAACTGGCTCAGCTTGAAAATAGGCCCTTTAGCCACCGAGTCGATGCCGACCATCGGTCACTCGTTCACACTAGTTCTACGTTATCCCACTTTCTCATCCACTGTCTAGACACTAGGGACAATTGACAGAGCCCAATTAACCCCCGTTGGGAGTTGCGTTCATTAGCAGCCTGCATGTGTGGAGCAGACCAGCAAACAGCAAATCAACCCAAGTGGTCACAAGGAGAACGTGCAAACTCCACCCAGACAATACCCGAGGTCAGGACCAAGCCTGGGTCTCTGGCGCTGTGAGGCAGCTGCTCCACCCGCTGCACCACTCTGCCGCCCTTATTCCATCCTGCTTTGGAAATGTACCAGGTTCCTTCCTAACTCTGATCCTTCTCCATCCTCCACATCACTGTAGGTGCAGTTGCATCCGTACCTGCACACAGTAAGCATCACTGTGGAAGCAGTTTCATCCCATTCCCCATTCCCCACACCTCTGTCGCAGTGGTTTCACCTGAAGGAAGATATATAGGTTGGATAGAAAGACATCGATAGGGTGGAGAGTCAGAACCTTTTTCCCAGTTGGCTATCAAAGACTAGAGAGCATTAGCTTAAAGGTGAAATGGCCAAAGATTAAATTTGTTTAATGTGTGGGGCAGGTTTTTCTACGCAGGGTGGTGGGTACCTGGAACATGTTACCGGTGGTGGTGGAGGCAGATATAATGGTGGTGTTTAAGAGACTTTGAGGCACACGGATACGCTTGGAATGGAGGGGTATGGATCATGTGCAGGCAGATGAAGCTAGGTTATCTTGGCATCGTGTGTGGCACAGACATTGTTGCTGTTCCTGTGCAGTAGTTTTGTATGTTCTTGGTGGCACAGCGGCAGAGTTGCTGCCTTACAGAGAATGCAGCGCCGGAGACCCGGGTTCGATCCTGACTACGGGTGCTGTCTGTATGGAGTTTGTACGTTCTCCCCGTGACCTGCGTGGGTTTTCTCCAGGATCTTCGGTTTCCTTCCACACTCCAAAGACGTACAGGTATGTAGGTTAATTGGCTTGGTAAATGTAAAAATTGTCCCTAGCGCGTGTAGGATAGTGTTAATATGCGGGGATCGCTGGTCAGTGCGGACCCGGTGGGCCGAAGGGCCTGTTTTCACACTATCTCTAAACTAAAACTAAACTAAACTATTTAGAAGATGGAACATGGAATGGTACAGCACAAGAGTGTGCCCTCCAGCCAAACATGATGCAAAGCTCAACTGATCTCATCTGCCTCTCCATAATATATCCATTCCCTGCACTTCCATGTGTCGATCTAAAAGCCACTGATGCCATCATCGTATCTGCCTCCACTACCACCCCTGGCAAAGCATTTCACGCCCCCACCATTCTTAGTTTTAGAAAAACAAAAACAGAAACTTGTCTATTAAACGTTCCCCTTCCGCCTTGTATCTATGCCCTCTAGTGTTGGACACTTCCACCCTGGGGAAAAAGGTTCTGACTGTCTACCCTATCTATGCCTCTCATTATTTTTTATACTTCCATGAAGTCTCAGAGAAAGCAATCTGTCTATCCAACCTCCCCCTGTAGCTGAAACCCTCTAATGCAGGCAGCGTTCTGGTAAACCTCCTCTGCACCCTCTCCAAAGCCTCCACATCTGTCTTGTAACCGGGTGACCAGAACTATTTCTAAGGGCTCCAGCCGCCCTGTCGGTGATGCCTGCATCATGTAAATGGACAAATAAATAAATATGTTGCCGCTCTTGGGCCTGGCACGTCAAAGAATGTTGAGGCAGATTCATTGGGTATTATTGAAGTGGAGATTAACAGGCTCTTGATTAGTACGGGTGTCAGGGGTTATGGGGAGAAGGCAGGAGAATGAGATTGAGAGGGAAAGGTAGATCGGCCATGATTGAACGGAGGACAGACTCAATGGGCCAAATGGTCTAATTCTGCTCGGTGGCACATTCTGTGGGGTGGCACGGTGATGCAGCAGTAATAGTTGGTGCCTTACAACACTTACAGTGCCAGAAACCCGGGTTCGATCCCGACTACGGGTGCTGTCAGTACTGAGTTTGTGGGGATTGCTGGTTGGTGCGGACTCGGTGGGCTGAAGGGCCTGTTTCCCCCTGTATCTCTAAACTAAACTAAATGGGCCAAATGACTTAATTCTGCTCCTAAGATTTGTGAACTTTGCAACCGATTGAAACGAGGTGTTGCTGACGTGGCTGAGACTCCAAGCCAAGTGTTTATTGCGAATTCAATGGGGCGTTATCCTCTACAATGTCTTTGCTAAGCAGAGGGGCCATACACTGGAAGAGGGAGCAAGAGAATTGGAGGCAATGGGAGAATATAAAATGCGGGGAAGGGTGTGACGGCAAATGTACAGAAGGCTCCAGTGCCAAACAACTAAGCACGTCATAAGAAAGATAATATATGTCCAGTCAATGAGCTGATGTTGTATTGCAATTGGAAATTGACACACTTTTTTTAATAGGCAAATATTCTTATGTTTAATTATTTTTAACGTGTTACATTGATAGCCACTTAATTTACTACTATTAAGTTAAAATTATCAGCAAGACGTGTCTCTTGAGATTTTTTATATTAACAGTTAACAGAAATGTGTTGGTCACACCCTCTCGATCATTGCTTGTGTTGTAGCCTTTTATCAGCCTTTGCGCATTTTTTACCCTGATGCATGATCCTGATTAAAACAACTGCTTGTTTATCAACTCTACCATGCTGCACATTGCAAGCTGCCAGGACGTGCAACCTACTAGATCGCCATTCTCTTGCAAGTTCAGGGAAAGACGTGCACAATCGAGGAAAGCATGCAACATTTAAAATTCCTCTCTTCTTCGGTTTTCGTCACCCTATCAGTCTTGGGGCACTCCCACACCACTTCGCTGTCAATTCTTCCAACAGCTGCTGTTTGTTTCTCTGTTTCCAGCCTGTGCTAATTTGCCCGTGTGCTCTGCACATCAGCCATCTGCTCCAGTTACTGTGGTCCCATTGGTGATGAATATTCTCATTTCTTGATTCTTGATTAGTCAGGAAACCTCAACTCCATAACTTTATAAACAGAAAACTCAAGATTATTACATCTCTGGCTATTTACACTGATTCCATTGCTCTGATATAGCAATCATACTGAAGTCAACAGATATCCTAACTCCTGTGTTATTTGGTTTGGTTACAACATTTACATTAGTTTAGGTCTGTTCTCTTTATTCCACCCTCCCTGTCATCTCAGACAGTCCCTTGGGATTAAGAATGACTCAATTTCTCTGCGTCTGAGATGACTGATGAAGCCAATTTGGGAATCGCAGACATCCACAGCTGGGGCAAGGGGTGTCTGACAGGATGTTTGTGTGCGGGTCTTCTCCATGCAGTGTTTATGTCGGCCTTTGTCTCTCCGTAACTCATGAACTCGAGATTCTCCACACCAACCAGAATGCTCCTTCTCCATGGTGAATGGTTATGGGGCCCAGAATCTCCAGGGATCGACTTCTAATGACCTGAACCCTGGTAAGGAGGTTCAAAGAACCGCCATAAAACAATTCTGTCTATCTGGTAGACACAAAATACTGGAGTAACTCGGCTGGTCAGGCAACATCTTGGGAGAGAAAAGGAATGGGTGACATTTCGTGTCTCGACCCAAAACGTCACCCATTCCTTTGATCTCCCGAGATGCTGCCTGACCCACTGAGTTACTCCAGCATTTTGTGTCTACCTTCGATTTAAACCAGCACCTGCAGTTCTTTCCTACACTGTCTACCCGGTAATATATTTTCATGACGGGTTAAATGGTTCAATTGAACTTTATTGTCACGTGTACAGTGAAAGTCCTTTTTTTGCATCCAATTCAGTAAAAGTATTACTATACACAATCTTAGTCAAGTACAAATGTATAGGAATAGTACATTGAGACAGTATGCACGAGTCACCATGTTTTGGTGCCATTTTTCCTAATTCATGTCTACGTTGTTATAAATGGGAATTTGTTAACTTGACCATAAAGGTGCGTTGTCCTGGCAGCTTTACAGGGTGGGCCTAGCCAAGCAAAGTCATTGGTGTCCATGACCTCTCCGTGCCGCTGCAAGCCGTGTCTGACCCACGTGCTCGGCCACTTGGAGCGGCGCCCGGTCCAATCTTGAAGTATCGAGTCTGTTTCAGATCTGTTCCTGTTCCACTGCAAGCTTTCAACCCAATATATCGACCATATCTTTCCACCCTCAGATGCTGCTCAACCCATTGAGTCCCGGCAAAAAGATGACTTGTTGCCCCAGATTCCAGCATCTGCGGTCTCTTGAGTATCCATGTGAACAGCATGGTCTGACGAACACAACAATCTCCGTGTGATTAGGGCCTCATTCATTGGCACGTTCCCCTAGAAGAGGAAAATGACAAGTCTGTTTACTCTGTTATTGGGTTTGGAGTATGTTTCAGCATTAGTGCTATCTCCCCAGGGACTTGGGGTGTTGGCTGTAGCCAGGCCAAGTTACAAAAGCATTTGGGAGATATAGATCATGGCTGACCGGTGGATCGTGGTGAAGTCTGAAGAAGGGTCACCTGAAGAAGGGTCTCGACCCGAAACGTCGCCCATTCCTTCTCTCCAGAGATGCTGCCAGTCCCGCTGAGTTACTCCAGCATTTTGTGTCTATCTTTGGTGGATCATTAGTTATATGATACCAACCTCTGACACTAGAAGGTTCCTGGTGTGACCCAGCAAACATGGACAGCTTCCTAAGGCAAGAAAACAAACTGCTGGAGGAACAGCAGGCCAGGCAGCACCTGTGGAGATAAATGAACGGTCAACGTTTTGGGTCAAGACCCTGTATTTGGATTGACGAAGGGTCTCGACTTGAAACAATGTCTGTCCATTTCCCCCCACAGATGCTGCCTGGCCCGCTGAGCTCCTCCAGCACTTTGAAGGGTGGCACAGTGGCGAAGACCTGGGTTTGATCCTGACTACGGGTGCTGTCTGTGCAGAGTTTGCACGTTCTCCCCGTGACCACATAGGTTTCCTCCAGTTTCCTCGCACACCCTAAATACGTGCAGGTTAGCAGGTTAATTGGCTTCTGTAATTGTCCCTAGTATGTAGGATGTGCTGGTCGGGGTGAACACCGTGGGGCAAATGGCCTGTCTCCACGTCTAGAGTCTTCCACATTTCAACATCTGCAGTTCCTTGCATCTTCAACAACTACCCACAATTTGGGAGCCACTGCTCGGTGCAGGTGGAAATGCACGATGAATTTCACCACCTCCAGCAATGCTCCAGCTCAGCCACCAGCCAGCTGAGTGCTGGTATTGCTTTTTACACCTATGCCAGACCTTACATTTCACTATATCCTCTTTGTTTTATTGAACTAAATAATGTATTCATTCTGTTGGCACCAAACACAACTCTGCTCTCTCACTGTTCCTTAGTTTATAAAAGAACGCCCTGCAGATGCTTCCTCCTAGAGCCTCTCCTTAATTCCATTCAGTTGGATGGTAGCTTTAGTCTGAGAAAACATCAGAAATGTCATTTACTTACTGACCGAACATAGCTTAATACCCGAAAATGGTTAGCATCCGGGAAATCCAACGGTTGGCGGATTGAGGGCAAGTGTTCGACGAAGCAGTCGCGTATTCTATAATAGGCAGAAAAAATGCCAAACACTTGTGCTTGGTCAACCAACAGCTGGATTTCCCCGCTGCTAACTGTTTAGTTTGGTTTTAGTTTAGAGATACAACATTGGAAACAGGCCCTTTGGCCCACCGAGTCTGCACCTATCAGTGATCCCCGCACACTTGCACAATCCCTACACACACTTGGGACAATTTACAATTAGACCAAGCCATTAACCTACAAACCCAGCTTTGAAGTGTGGAAGGAAACCTGGAGAAAACCCACGCAGGTCATGGGGAGAACGTACAAACTCCACACAGACAGCACCCGTGGTCAGGATCGAACCCGGGTCTCTGGCGCTGTAAGGCAGCAACTCTACTGCTGCGCCACCATGCCACCGTTAAGCCACACGTGTGTGTGTGTGCGTAACCTACAGTTTGCAGCTACATGTTCAGAGATCCCCACAAATTACCACTGATTTTGGGGGGAAACTTGAAGAGATCCCAGACATTGGATTAGGGAAAAGTAACAAGAGAAACAATCCCTTGAATCATCTACTTAAAGATTCAACAGTATCCTGGATGTATATTAGATTAAAGTTAATTATTATTATTGAGCATCATGCGAAACAAGATGGTTCCATTGATGAAGAGATCTTCATACCAATGATTTAAATATTATAAGCAAAAAATTGTTTATAAACATTTTATAATAAAATGGTAGATTAGTGGATAAAAGCTCTAAATCATGCAGACCAGAAAACCATTGGTCTAAGTACTAGCTTGGTAGTGAGTTGATTGATCTCCACTTGGGTAGCAGTCTTTCTTTATAAGAAAATAACTGCAGGTGCTGGTACAAATCGAAGGTATTTATTCACAAAATGCTGGAGTAACTCAGCAGGTCAGGCAGCATCACAGGAGAGAAGGATTGGGTGATGTTTCGGGTCCGAAACGTCACCCATTCCTTCTCTCCTGAGATGCTGCCTGGCCTGCTGAGTTACTCCAGCATTTTGTGAATAAATACCTTCAAGTCTTTCTTTGAACAGGAAATGCATATTTCACTTAAATAACTTACAACCCAATGGTATGAACATTGAATTCTCTATTTCTTAAATAACTTCACCTGCACTCCCCCTCCACCCTCCCCTCTTGCCCCCCTCCTCCACTCTAGTTGTTTTACCATTCCCCAGTCCTTCCCTCTTTGATTCCCTTTTGGGATCACACCTTCCCCAGCTGACAATGGGCTAACCACACAACGCTTGCCTGAGGATATTTGTGGACGGCTTGTTGGGTCCTGAGCGTTTCTCGCCTTCAGCCCTCCCACCTACACCCCCTACTTTCAGTCTGAAGAAGGGTCCTGACCCAGAACATCACCCATCCTTTTTCTCCGGAGATGCGCCCTGACCCGTTGAGTTACTCCAGCACCTTGTGTCAATCTTTGGTATAAGCCAGTGTCTACTGTTCCTTCTTTCTGCATTATTTTTGTGATTCTTATCAAGACCCCCCCCCTGCTGGAAAGCAAGCAAGTTAGGAACAGCCTTCATTATTATAAGAAAATAACTGCAGATGCTGGTACAAATCGATTTATTCACAAAATGCTGGAGTAACTCAGCAGGTCAGGCAGCATCTCGGGAGAGAAGGAATGGGTGACGTTTCGGGTCGAGACCCTTCTTCAGCCTTCATTATGATGACCTCCTGTTTTAAGTACCCTTACAAAACTATCCATATACCAAATCAGTTGGGTGAGGTGGGCTGTCATTGTTCATGACCAATGTATTTCTCCTGCAAGTACAAGAAACTGGTAGAATCTTTCTGGTAAGCAAGAGAGAAAAAATGCTTATTGTAGTTTTACAATCCATGTGGACTATAAAATGAGTTTCCATCATCCCCCATAACAAAAGCAAAAGATTCTCAGTGAGACCCTTGCAACAAGGCCTTGTATTTGGCAATAAATTAGATGTGTCTTTTATGATCATTCCCTTTGACTGCATATAATTACATAAGTGTTAGGAGCAGAATTAGGTTATTCAGCCCATCAAGTCTACTCCGCCATTCAATCATGGCTGATCTCTCACTCCCTCCTCACCCTATTCTCCTGCCTTCTCCCCATAACCCCTGACATCCTGAGCCCCTGCCAAGCATTTTCAATATGCTTTTCACTGTGCCACCAAGGAGAAGCAGCAGCTTTCTAATAGCTTTCTGCTTCCAAATTGCGACTGAAAGCTTTCAAAAAAAAACTTTATGTCAGAGAGTGGATAAAGCCTGCCAGAAAGACCGATTAAAAACAGCAGTTATACGTAGCGATCCATCTTGGTGAAGGTTCTTCAAACTCTGGCCAACTGCCTGCAAGAGGGATGAGAGATGATGTCAGCCCGCACGTCCCTCTGGCCTTTCCAAGAGCCTGCAATGAAACATGTTTATCCTGAAATCTTACCAAATCACTAAATGTAAAACTGTTACACCAATGATTGTATCGGACCCACTAAATAACTTTCCATCCCTGGCCCTATTAACATGGTGACATAAATTACAAAATACATGTGTGTTCATACAAAATGTGCAGTGCAATATTTATGGTTCACTAAAAAGCAGACTGAAAACTAATCTTACTTGATTAGGACTGAGATGAGGGAAACCTTTTTCACCGAGAGTTGTGAATCTGTGGAATTGTCTATCACAGAAGGCAGAGGAGGCCAATTCACTGGATGTATTCAAGAGAGAGTTAGATTTAGCTCTGAGGGGTAAAGGAATCAAGGGATATTGGGGAAAAAGCAGGAATGGGGTACTGATTTTGGATGATCAGCCATGATCATATTGAATGGCGGTGCTGGCTCGAACGGCCAAATGGTTTACTCCTGCACCTATTTTCTATGTTCTATGTATCTATGTATTATTTGGATTTAACTCAAATGAACCTCCAGAATAATTAATTGTTTAAGTAACGCAGTCAGTTTGTCATCCAATGTAAGAGTGGGTCTAATTTATAACTCTAGATGCCTTTTAAATTAGTGCTATTTATACCAGCCTTGATTTTGTGTTTTTAAAATAGGCTTTACTAATTTCAAGATTTTATAAAGTTCAAGGGTTTTATCTTCAATTAATGTGCTAAAGCTGGCAATGTAGCTCAGCATAATGTCTGAAATGGACACAAAGTGCCGGAGTAACTCAACAGGTCAGGCAGCATCTCTGGAAGAAAAGAACGGGTGATGTTTCAGGTTGAGACCTTTCAACCAGTGGTTTAAATAACCACCCGGTACATTAAAATGTTTGATGCCATTTTCCAGACAAAAAACCACTAAACTTACTTGAGGGTAGAAATTGGTGGTTGTGACCATTTTCTGGTTGTAGCGTGATTACAAGGAACACAAGCCCAAACGGCACAGAAACCAGGTTTTTAAGTTCTAAATTCATGGGTCCATTTATAGACATCCTAGTAACTGTCTGAAAAGGGTATTTTGTCCCTTGCATATTTACAAATTATAGATCTCTTGATGAAATCATTTCGTTTTTGTAATACAGGCACTGGACGACATTGACATTATGAAGATTAAAATGTCCCAGTTGTGAAGGCATGAAGATTAGAAGGAAGATAGACACAAAATGCTGGAGCAACTCAGCAGGAGAGGCAGCATCTCTGAATAGAAGGAATGTGTGACATTTTGGGCCGAGACCCTTCTTCAGACTGAGAATCAGGGGAGAGAAGGTTCAGGTACGAAGATTAGAAAGTCCTAGTCTGTGCTGAGGTTAACTAAACTCAGTTAACAATTGTGATCCATAGTGACTCTATACTGGTAACTCCAATGAGTCTGATGATAGCCTAGCCAAATAATAATACAGTTACACCTTGAGCTTTTTTTTTTAACAATATGGTGCACCAGTTTGCTTGTGAAGTTCTTGGATTGCATGTGTCTGGACCAAAGTATTACCATCTAAAGAGCCTTTGAAAATGATCAACCAGATTAAAACTTCTATTAAATATACTTCCACTTTTGCACTGAAAACAGCATGCATTTTGTATACAGCAGCTGTCTAAATATAACTTATAATATCCAGAAATAATTGGTTCAAAGTTTATTTTAACCAGCCTCCCGGCCATTTGGCTTCCATAATGAAAGTGGAAAAAGCAGCTGTACAGCTATTGAATAAACTTGGAATATTTATGAGTTTTTTTTAATGTAATTTATGTCCTCAATCCATTTTTGATCTTTCTCCTCCCTTGCTTCAGGTCTTTCCGCCCCAATCTTGCCTTCACACCTGTCTACACTCCTGATTGATGGGAAGAATGAAGGAAAGTAAATGACTGGGGCATTGCATTCAGTTCAGGGTCACTGCACTCTTGGAAGGATGTAACATTTGGAGAGAAGGTGCAGGTAGGTTTCACTTAAATGATTCCAGGGCCGAGGGATTTCAGCTGTAAAGAAGACTGAGACCAAACTTGATTAAAAAAAACCTCATGATTGATTTTAGATGGGATAAATTGAGAGAGATTCTTCCAGGACCAGATGGTTCGAAACATAGAAACATAGAAAAATAGGTGCAGGAGTAGGCCATTTGGCCCTTCGGGCTCAGAGACAAAGTAACGTAGATTGGAAGTGACGAGAATAAGATGAGAGAAAAGGGGTGAGGTGTGTGGGAAGTATGAGCTGATCATAGAGTCATATAGAGTTATAGAGTGATACAGTGTGGAAACAGGCTCCAACACTTCTCAGCTAATCTAGTCCCACCTGCCAGCATTTGGTCCATATCCCTCCAAACCTGTCCTTTCATTGATCATCTTAAATGGTCACATGGGGTTGAAGGCAAGTTGCTTCTGTGTTCTGAGATGATTGGTGAGACCACATGGGTGGGGTTGGAGATGCTGACGAGATGGGTGGTGAGTTGTTTGGAAAATGCGAAGCTCTTTCAGGCTGCATCTAAGGATGGTGGAAATGGGGTTTTGCTGGACTTCTATGTGAGGATTGGATATGCACCTGAGGAAAATATATTTTTCCGGGCAATGGGGAAATGGGATAGAATAGCTTGGTCCACCATGTGCCCACATGAGCCCAATGGGCAGAATGACACCTCCAGCATCATTGTGATTCCACCATCCTGAACAAAATTGTGATCAAGATGGTGCCCAACCCAGATGATTCTTTGTGTGCTAGTCACTGAAGTGGGTCTGCAAACACACATTACAATTACATCTTAATTCACGTTATTCCCTTAATCAGGTATCTGTACACTGCGAATGGCTCAATTGTAATCATAGATAAATGGCGGCGCGTGCAGACGCAGCGGCCCCACGCTCTCCCGATTTTTCGAGTGTTTTTTAATGTTTTCTCAAGTTCGTCAAGTTTGTTAAGTTTGTTAAGTAGACAGTATAGTCGTGAGTTCTTGCTGGACAAGAAAACAACAACATCAACAACACTGGACGCTACGCTTGCAGAGGAACTTAGCGGCCTCAGAATACTCTGCCTGACCTCGGCCTCGAGAGCTGCCCCCCGGCTGGAAAGGAGACGCCGCAGGCGGTGTGAGAGGAGACGCCGCAGGCGGTGTGAGAGGAAGCAGAAGAGGGGTAAGCGCGGAGCCCACACAGACCGGCTATTCCGAGCATGCTAATGGCTAATGTACGCTCACTGGACAATAAAATGGACACTATAAGACTTCTCCGGTCGACCCAGCGTGAGGTGAGGGAATGCTGTGTTTACGTTTTCACGGAAACATGGCTTAATGACAACATCCCGGACTCCGCTGTTCAGCTCGACCGGCTAACATGCTACCGATCGGACAGAGCTACGGTTAGCGGGGGGAAGACTCGCGGCGGGGGTGTGATTGTTTACATCAGTGATGCTTGGTGTCAGGACGCTGTGTTGGTCTACAAACACTGTTCACCGCTGGCGGAGTTTATGTTTGTGAAGTGCCGGCCTTTCTACCTCCCGAGGGAGCTAACAGCTATCCTGTTAGTCGCTGTTTACATCCCTCCCAGTTCCAACAACAAGGACAGAGAGGAGGCACTCTGTGAACTGTACCAGGCCATCTCTGAGCAGCAGACAGCACACCCAGATGGCTTTCTCATCGTAGCTGGGGACTTCAACCATGCTAACCTAAAAACTGTCATGCCTAAAGTATACCAGCATGTTGATTTCCCAACACGAGAAAACAACACCTTGGACCTTGTTTACACGACCATCAAAGGAGCATACAAGGCTTCCCCCCTCCCCCACATCGGCCTCTCTGATCACCTCACCGTTCTGCTGAAACCGGCATCCAGACCCCGGGTGAAAGTCACCAAACCGGTTTCAAAAGAGGTACGTGTGTCGTCAGAGGACAGCACAGCTGCACTCCAAAACTGCTTTGAGACTACAGACTGGGACATGTTCAAGCAGGCAGCAACATACAACAACACAACCAACATTCAGGAATACACAGAGACAGTTACAGGCTACATCACCAAATGCATTGACGATGTGACCCACACCAGAGCCATCACCATCCGGGCTAACCAGAAGCCATGGCTGACAGGGGAGGTCCATGGGCTGCTGAGGGTCCGCAACGTTGCCTTCAGAGAGGGCAATCCAGCCGGTCTCAGAGCAGCCAGGGCCAACCTTTCCAGTGGCATCAGGAAAGCCAAACAACACTACACCCGGCGCATCACAGCCCACTTCAGTGACAGCAGAGACACACGGAGCCTGTGGAAGGGTATTAGGACTATCACGGACTACAAACCCTTACCACAGACCTGTGACAGTGACACCTCTCTCCTGAACGACCTCAACGGCTTCTTCGCACGCTTTGAAGCCCAGAGCAACACACCTGCGCAGAAAACAACTCCCCCCCCAACGACCAGGCTATTTGTCTGTCTCCAGGCAGTGTGAGGAGCACACTGTTAAGGATTAACACCCGAAAAGCTTCTGGACCTGACAACATTCCTGGTCGTGTGCTAAAAGACAGCTGAGCTCACAGATGTCCTCACAGACATCTTCAACATCTCCCTGAGCCAGGCTGTTGTTCCCTCGTGCTTCAAAGAAACCACCATCATACCTGTGCCCAAGAAGTCTTCTCCATCCTGCTTCAACGACTACCGCCCTGTAGCGCTGACTTCAACCATCATGAAGTGCTTCGAGAGGCTAGTCATGAAGCAGATCAGATCCAACCTCCCCCCCTCCCTGGACCCGTTTCAGTTTGCATATCGAGCTAAGCGGTCCACTGAGGATGCCATCTCCTCTGCTCTACACCCAGCCCTCACCCACTTGGACACTAAAAACTCATATGTTAGGATGCTGTTCATAGACTTTAGCTCAGCATTCAACACCATCATCCCCCAGCAGCTGGTTTGTAAACTAACAAATCTGGGCCTCAGCCCCCATCTCTGCAACTGGCTGCTGGACTTCCTCACTGCCAGACCCCAGTCTGTACGGGTCGGCAGCAACACATCGGACACCATCACGCTGAGTACGGGGGCCCCACAAGGATGTGTGTTAAGCCCCCTGCTCTTCACCTTGCTGACCCACGACTGCACACCCACCCACAGCTCCAACCACTTCGTCAAGTTTGCGGACGACACAACCGTGGTGGGTCTCATCAGCAACAACGACGAGACCCACTACAGGAAGGAGGTGAACCAGCTGGCCGCGTGGTGCACAGACAACAATCTCTTCCTGAATGTGGAGAAAACAAAGGAGATTGTTGTCGACTTCAGGAGAACGCACACTCAACACCCCCACCCACTGACCATCAATGGTGCTGCTGTGGAGCAGGTGAGCAGCACCAAATTCCTGGGGGTGAACATCACCGAGGATCTCTCCTGGAGCAACAACACCACGTCCATCGCCAAGAAAGCCCAGCAGCGCCTCTACTTCCTCCGCAAACTGAAGAGAGCGGGAGCGCCCACACCCATCATGTACACTTTTTACCGAGGCACCATCGAGAGCATCCTCAGCGGCTGCATCACTGTGTGGTTCGGAAGCTGCACAGCCTCCAGCCGTAAGACCCTGCAGCGCATAGTGAACACTGCTGAGAGGATCACTGGCGCCTCACTCCCAACACTCCTGGTCCTTTACACCACCCGCCTCACCCGCAAAGCATTGAGCATTGTGGGTGACCCCTCCCACCCCTCCAACAGCCTCTTCACCCTCCTGCCTTCAGGGAGAAGGTTTCGCAGCCTGAGGTCGAGCACCACCCGACTAAAGAACAGTTTTTTCCACCAGGCTGTCAGGATGCTGAACTCTCTCCCCTCCCTCCCTCCTCTCTCCCCTCCCTCCCTCCTCTCTCCCCTGCCCCCATTGGACCTGGACTTTAACACCCCACACACACGCACATCCAGCACCAGACACTTTAAAAAAAAAAAATTTTAACGCTGCTATGGACAGGCTTTGCACTACTGTTCATTATTTTTTTATTGTAATATATTCATCTTCATCTTTTTTTCATTGAAGTGACTATATTTTATATTGATTGTTGTTTGCTGTGCCTTTTTAATTTTAACTTAATTTAATGCACTTTATTCCTCGGGATTGTGGGAAACGGTATTTCGAGTTTCTGTCTGTGTAAACTAACTGGAAATTGACAATAAAGTTTACTTTGACTTTGACTTTGACTTTGTATTGTCTTTCTGCTGACTGGTTAGCACGCAACAAAAGCTTTTCACTGTACCTCGGTACACGTGACGATAAACACGTTGGGTTACCTTAGACTGGGCAATGGTAGGATGTCTCCTTTATGGGGAGCCTTACACATTTACTTTATAGTATATAAATGCTTAACAATGTCATATTTTAATGTAGATTACTATAAGGGAGGCAATACAACTACATCTTCAAAATCATAACTTTTATATTTATTACTTTTTGTTTCATATCATGTTGCCTCCACTTTGTGCATATATTAAATATATTTGATATATTCTCCCCTGCGTGTGCCAATTACAGTTTTTCTTATTTTTAATGGCCACATTAGTGCTCTTGGCATTTGGACTCTCAATGTTTCCCGGTAATAAATTGGCAACAGAGAAAGGATAGCGGGGGGGGGAAAATGATGTAAATCAGGAGATGATCTTCTCATGTTGGTCATTTAGGGTTGAAGATAACTTGCTTCTGGGTTCTGAGATGGCAGACGAGACAATAAACATGGGTGGGGTGGGAGATGCCTATGGGACAGGTGATGAGTTGTTTGGGAAATAGCCCTTTGATAATTGAAATGCAATGATTGAGAAGGATCCTCCAGTGACACCAGGACTATGCACCTAGTGTGCAGTATCCCAATGAGTAATTGGGATAACATAGAACTAGTGTGAACGGGTGATCGATGGTTCAGTGTGGATTCGGTGGACTGAAGGACTTGCTTCCATAAAAAAAAGTGTGGGTAAAATAGGGAGGCACAGTGGCGCAGAGGTAGAGTTGCTGCCTTACAGCGCCAGAGATCTGGGTTCGATCCCAACCTCAGAAACTGTCCATGTGTGTAGTTTGTACCTTCTACCCGTGGCCTGCGTGGGTTTTCTCTGGGTGCTCCAGTTTCCTCCCACACTCCAAAGACATACAGGTTTGTAGGATAATTGCCATCAGTAAAATTGTCCTCAGTGTGTCGGATAAAACTAGTGTACAGGTGATCGCAGGTCAGAGCAGTCTCAGTGGGCCGAAGGGCCAGTTTCCATGCTGTAAGTCTAAATACAAAGAATACATTGCCGAATAGCTAACAGTGGCAACCATAGTATTACCAGCTACATTGAACTCCCCAAGGCAATTTACAACAGTATAAGGACAAAGACAGTGTGAGATAGGAAGCTGCCTTCCTGTCTGAAGAAGGGTCTCGACCCAAAACGTCACCTATTCCTTTTTTCCAGAGATGCTGTCTGACCTGCTGAGTTACCCCAGCTTTTTGTGTGTATCTTCCTATTGCAACATGTCCTTGCAATTTATTTAAGGACACAAGAAGCCTTGAAGAACTATCCCATGCCTGGTTTTAATCTTTATAGATATGGTGTAACATTTTCAACACCTTTGACGTTTAGTCTCAAATGGGAATCGTGATTTTCACTTGCATTTCTGCATTTGTTCAGTTTGTCAACTAGTTTTATGTCTGAGGTAAAACGGTGCTGTTAGACGACAAATGGATGTACGAATGGGTTTGACACGCTTTGGTACTTCTACTGAAAAACAGCAGGGGAATCTAAGTGGACGTGCAGTTGTGACTCTGTTTACAATCGGAGTGATGTGTGGGACTGGTTTCCGTCTCTCTGTTTCCCTTTCACTGAAAGTGGTTCTGGCTGGGGTGCTTGGACTGGTGGTTGATATGTCGTTGATGAATGGGAAATGCTGAACCATACTGTGCGTTTGCAGGCCTCGAGAACATTGTCGTTTCATTAACACGAGCCGCTGTGCTAATTACTATTCAGCACATTATGGTAAAACGTTCAGACACTCCCTCCCTCGCACTCTCTCGCTCTTTTCAATTGTAGTGACTCTAAAATAGACCATCCAGCCAGCAAAATCCATCCCCAAAAACAAAGATAACCTCATAATCCCTCAACAATGCATTCCGACATGACAAAACTGATGATTGCTGATAAGTCTATAATGTTGATTCATAGTTGACTGACAGGGTTTGTTATTGAAGGCAGAAGCATTTACTTCCAAATTAAATTCGAATGATCTAGATAGTGTACTGCAGTGCTGGAACAGAAACAGCAGATTTTATAAAAAATATAACATTTATTAATTAATTTGTAGGCTCTCAAGAGAGAAAGGGGAATAATGAGGCTGCCTCAAGCTTCTTTGGATTCAGTCTTGGCTTAGTGGTATAATAATCACCTTTTAGTTCAGCAGGTCAGGCAGCATCTCTGGAGAACGTCTCTGGAGATGTTTCAGACTGAAGAAGGGTCCCGACCCAAAATGCCGCCTATCCATGTCCTCCAAAGATGCTGCCTGATCTGCTGAGTTACTCCAGCAATTTGTCTTTTATTTTGTAAACCAGCCTCAGCAGTTTCCTTGTGTCAATTACCTATTACATTGGATGTTTCCACTCCTGGGAGGTTCTAGGACCAGAGGCCAAAACCTGAGAATAAAAGGACGTGCCTATAGAAAGGAGATAAGGAGGAATTTCTTTAGTCAGAGGGTGGTGAATCTGTGGAATTCATTGCCACAGAAGGCTGTGGAGGATGTCAATGGATATTTTCAAGGTGGAGATTGACAGATTCTTTATTGACTACGGGTTATGGGGAGAAGACAGGAGAATAGGGTTGAGAGGGAAAGATAAATCAGCCATGATTGAATGGTGGAGTAGACTAGCTGGGCCAAATGGCCTAATTCTGCTCCAATTAATTATGAACTTGTAAACCTTTTAGCTATAAGATTGTGAATTCATGTCCCGCCCATGACATTTGAACATGGACAAAGCAGACACATGTGTTGTACCTACAGAGTGACCTGCTGCTTGGTGGGATGAGGTCCTGTCTAGATTTTCGGGCAGACTTAATGGATCAATGACATTATGTTGATGAAGAGCAGAACTGTTTCTTTCAAAGTCTTGACTAACAATTTGATTGCTCTTAGGAATGCCACTGCATTGTACACTAGCATTAACTAAAGGCATATTACTAAGCTGGTGTTGGCACTTGATGTCAGACTGCAGTTAGAAAATTGCCAGCAAAGTCGGGCCATTAAGTTCAGGAATTTCATATCTGTGCAGAATCCCAAATTTGCACGGCACTTGTTCAGGGAAATGGCTGCAATTCCCCATGGAAGAGGTGGCATTACCCTACACCATGTAGACTACAGTGGCTGTAAGATTAGTTACTGTAGGGTAACAGAAGAACATTGGTCATGGACAGGAGGAAGCTGTTGTTGAAACGTTTAAGTGGATTCATTGAGACATAATGGAGGGGCTTTTCTGTATTCCCTTACAGTTCCAAAAACCAAAGATGGTTCAAGTTACATCAATTTAATTGTAGTGTCAGCTGTTTCATGTTCCCAAAATTGATAATTGTTATTTTAATGGCTCTTGTTGATCCTTATTGTTGTGTGAATGGCCAACTTCCATTCCTTGTTTCAGGAACATAACACAATATTGCCACAGAAGGCGGTGGAGGCCAAGTCATTGGATATTTTTAAGGCAGAGATAGATAGATTCTTGATTAGTACAGGTGTCAGAGGTTATGGGAAGAAGGCAGGAGAATGGGGTTAGGAGTGAGAGACAGATCAGCCATGATTGAATGGCGGAGTAGACTTGATGGGCCAAATGGCCTAATTCTACTCCTATCACTTATGACCTCATGACAATCCATTTAATAAGATATAGTTACCAAATACCATTTAATATGCAGAACAATGATGCTCAGAGAAACCATTTGGAGAAATAACTACAATTTTTCATTAGGGGAAGAAATGCCATTGAAGATTATTCTCAATTGACAACAATAATGGATATTATTGATTAATGATATTTTTAGTCTCAGAGAAATTATATAGAAATAACTCCTTTGGTCCACGTCGACCATTTATCACCTCTTCACACCAGTTCAATTTATCCCACTTTACCATCCACTCCTTATCCACAAGGGGCAGTTTATAGAGGCCAATTAACCTACAAACCCGTACGTCTTTGGTATGTGGGAGAAAACCTGAGCACCTAGAGGAAACCCACGCGGTTACAGTAAGAATGTGCAAACTTCACATAGGCATCACTCTAGGTCATGATGGAACCCGGGTCTCTGGATTGTGAGGCAGCAGTTCTACCAGCTGTGCCACCCTGATATTGATTAATCAATAACATCAGTCATTGACATTGGTAAGTATTGTGACATTTGAATAGTTTCTCAATTAATCCTGAAGGGTCAGAATCTACAATCATTTTGAAGATGTGCCAGTTTTTTAAAAAAATGCAACTATTTTAAAATTGGGAAAAAAAGCACTAAATGGAAATGTGTAACTGCTCTACTGGCACTCATTAAGAACTCTAAAATAGAAGTTAGAGGAGCCGTTAAAGGTATAAAGGAGAAGGATGGGAACAAGAGTCAGTCTGAAGAAGGGTCTCGACCCGAAACGTCACCCATTCCTTCACTCCAGACCCGCTGAGTTACTCCAGCTTTTTGTATCTACAATCAAGACTGCTATCTCCACTCAAAAAAACAGAACTAGTGAATTTGATGGCTGTGGCTTGATTTTTTGGGGGGGAAAGTGGGAAGAAAGGGAGAACTAGTGGGTGAGGTGCAAACTCCATCCCAGCCAGGCATTTCCAACACAGTAAAAGAACAAAAAGATCTTGTGCAATAGAAAATGTTAAATCAACATAAAAAAGGAGCAAGGAGACAATAGACAATAGGTGCAGGAGGAGGCCATTCGGCCCTTCGAGCCAGCACCGCCATTCACCTTGATCATGGCTGATCATCCACAATCAGTACCCCGTTCCCGCCTTCTCCCCATATCCCCTGACTCCGCTATCCTTAAGAGCTCTATCTAACTCTCTCTTGAAAGCATCCAGAGAATTGGCCTTCACTGCCTTCTGAGGCAGAGAATTCCACAGCTTCACAACTCTCTGAGTGGAAAAAGTTCTTCCTCGTCTCCGTTCTAAATGGCCTACCCCTTATTCTTAAACTATGGCCCCTGGTTCGGGACTCCCCCAACATCGGGAACATGTTTCCTGCCTCTAGCGTGTTTAATCCCTTAATAATCTTATGTTTCAATAAGATCCCCTCTCATCCTTCTAAATTCCAGAGTATACAAGCCCATTCGCTCCAGTCTTTCAACGTACGACAGTCCTGCCATTCCGGGAATTAACCTCGTGAACCTACGCTGCACTCCCTCAATAGCAAGAATGTCCTTCCTCAAGTTTGGAGACCAAATGACCGGAGACAACATACACAAGAATAGCACAGGACTTAAAATCAACCATGCATCAATGCTAACTGCCCCAAATAAAAACAATAAACACTGAGAACACAACCAGGTATGTTGGATCTTGAGCAGAGAAAGGGGTATCTCAGTTCTGGAGGTGCTCTGTTGAGGTTTTTCTATTCACCTACCATTTGATTTACCATAGGACATGTCCATGTTTTCCAGAGATGCTGCCTAACCCGTTGAGTTACTCCAACACTTTGTGTCCTTAATTGTTTAACTTACATTGTCATCATTTGAAGGCATTTATGGTGTTAAACTATCTGCAGATATATTATTATCATATCATATCATATCATATATCTACAGCCGGAAACAGGCCTTTTCGGCCCTCCAAGTCCGTGCCGCCCAGTGATCCCCGTACATCAACACTATCCTACACCCACTAGGGACAATTTTTACATTTACCCAGCCAATTAACCTACATACCTGTACGTCTTTGGAGTGTGGGAGGAAACCGAAGATCTCGGAGAAAACCCACGCAGGTCACGGGGAGAACGTACAAACTCCTTACAGTGCAGCACCCGTAGTCAGGATCGAACCTGTGTCTCCGGCGCTGCATTCGCTGTAAAGCAGCAACTCTACCGCTGCGCTACCGTGCCGCCCATATTATATTGTAGTCCTGTGCACCCCTCTGTACTCCGCAGTCTATAACCTCGGTAACAAGGTGTATAAATTATTACTAGGGAATGAAATCTGCCTTTGTTAATAGCCAGGAACAAAATAGGCAAAGATTAATCAAAATTAAGAATAAGAAATTATTCTTAGGAATCTTTTACATGCTGAGGGCTAACACCTAACCCAGCAGTTTCAAATGATTCAATGTGTTTAAATATCATCCTAGACCACCTACTGTATATCCCAAGTTTACTTTGAAAAGAATCAATCACACGTTTCAAAGTAATCGGCTTTAAATTATATCCTTGAATACAATAACAAAATATATGCCAGAAGAGATATATTCACCATTCCTGCTAGCTGACAGACATTAGGAAATTACTGAAGGCAAGTTATCATCTATAGAAATTTAGACTGTAATCCAGCCATTTCTTTGAGTTATTTTTAAATTTTTCCAGCCTGTTGCCTTTCAAGATTCAAGATTCAAGATTCAAGATTCAAGATAGCTTTATTTGTCATCCAATATTGGACGAAATTCAGTCACCCACAGTCCAACAATAAAAGCATTAAATAAGCATTAAAATTACACAACCCCAAAAAACTCCCAAAACACAGTCCAACAATAAAAGCATTAAATAGGCATTCAAATTACACAACCCCAAAACCCCCAAAACACAGCCCAACAATAAAAGCATTAAATATGCATTCAAATTACACAACCCCAAAACCCCCAAAAACACAGTCCAACAATAAAAGCATTAAATAGGCATTCAAATTACCCAACCCCAAAAACACACAAAAAAAGAAACATCCATCAAAGAAACATCCATCACAGTGAGTCTCCTCCAGTCCTCTCTCTCCTCACTGTGATGGAAGGCCACAATGTCTTTCCCTTCTCCCGCTGTCCTCGCCCGCAGTCAGGTTGTTGTGGTTGCAGGCCGCACCGGACGGTCCACAGCGGGCCAAGCCCAAGGCGCGTCGCGTCGCAGCCGCTCCCGCAGCCTCCGAAGACGGCCGGCTCCGCTGATGATAAGTCCGATCCGGGGCGGGCGAACACGCTGCTGCTGCCGCTGTTGTTGCACGTCGGGGCGGTCGTGGCTCCTGACATTGAAGCCCCCGCCCAGCAGAGAAATATCCCGCGGCCATCTTAGGCCGCGCCGGACGGTGAAATGTCCGCGCCCCAAGCCCCGCGATCCGGGGTGGGCGAACCCGCTGCCGCTGCCGGAGCTCCCGATGTCGGCATCCACGCGGCCCGAGCCTAAGGCGAGTCGCAGCCGCAGCCGCAGCCGCTCCCGCAGCCTCCGAAGACGGCCGGCTCCGGTGATGGTAAGTCCGATCCGCGGGCTCTGCTAACCAGAGCCCTGGAGGCCGACAGCTCCAGGAGTTGGGCCGATGGTGGGCCGCAGCAGGAACGGAGACACGGCCCAGAAAACAAAGGTCGGGTCTCCGTTCGGAAGGGACATCTATTTACATCTATTTACAATGTTACAGTTCCCCCCCTCCCCCCCACATACACACACAGTACACAAACACAAAAACACCACATCACAACTACAATTCAGACAAAAAAAAACAACAAAAACACAAAGACAAATGGACCGCAGGTGAGCCGCAGCTGCTAGGGCAGCGCCGCCAAATTGCCAAATTGGAGATGAAAGATTTAGTCATTGAGTCATACACTACAGAAATAGGCCCTTTGGCCCAACTTGCCAATGCTGACCAAGATGCATCCCACACGAGTCCCACCTGCCCGTGTTTGGCCCATATCTCTTTCAACCTTTCCTATTCATGGATTTGTCCAAATGTCTTTTAGATGTTGTTATAGTACCTGCCTCAACTACCTCCTCCGGTGGTTTGTTCCATATACCCACCATCCTCTGTGTGAAAAAACCCAGCAGGTTCTAATTAAATATTTCCCCCCTCACTTTAAAGTTATTCAATTCAATTCAAAGTTCAAATTCAAAGTCAATTTTATTGTCAATCCTCAGCCAGTTTACACAGACAGAAAATCGAAATACCGATTCCCACAATCCCGAGGAACAAAGTGCATAAAACGAAGTTAAAATTAAAAAGGCACAGCAAACAACAATCAACATAAATATAAAATATAGTCACTTCAAATGCGTTAAAAAAAATTTTTTAAAGTGTCTGGTGCTGGATGTGCGTGTGTGTGGGGTGTTAAAGTCCAGGTCCAATAGGGGCAGGGGAGAGAGGAGGAAGGGAGGGGAGAGAGTTCAGCATCCTGACAGCCTGGTGGAAAAAACTGTTCTTTAGTCGGGTGGTGCTTGACCTCAGGCTGCGAAACCTTCTCCCTGAAGGCAGGAGGGTGAAGAGGCTGTTGGAGGGGTGGGAGGGGTCACCCACAATGCTCAATGCTTTGCGGGTGAGGCGGGTGGTGTAAAGGACCAGGAGTGTTGGGAGTGAGGCGCCAGTGATCCTCTCAGCAGTGTTCACTATGCGCTGCAGGGTCTTGCGGCTGGAGGCTGTGCAGCTTCCGAACCACACAGTGATGCAGCTGCTGAGGATGCTCTCGATGGCGCCTCGGTAAAAAGTGTACATGATGGGTGTGGGGGCTCCCGCTCTCTTCAGTTTGCGGAGGAAGTAGAGGCGCTGCTGGGCTTTCTTGGCGATGGACGTGATGTTGTTGCTCCAGGAGAGATCCTCGGTGATGTTCACCCCCAGGAATTTGGTGCTGCTCACCTGCTCCACAGCAGCACCATTGATGGTCAGTGGGTGGGGGTGTTGGGTGTGCGTTCTCCTGAAGTCGACAACAATCTCCTTTGTTTTCTCCACATTCAGGAAGAGATTGTTGTCTGTGCACCACGCGGCCAGCTGGTCCACCTCCTTCTTGTAGTGGGTCTCGTCGTTGTTGCTGATGAGACCCACCACTGTTGTGTCATCCGCAAACTTGACGAAGTGGTTGGAGCTGTGGGTGGGTGTGCAGTCGTGGGTCAGCAAGGTGAAGAGCAGGGGGCTTAGCACACATCCTTGTGGGGCACCCGTACTCAGCGTGATGGTGTCCGATGTGTTGCTGCCGACCCGTACGGACTGGGGTCTGGCAGTGAGGAAGTCCAGCAGCCAGTTGCAGAGAAGGGGGCTGAGGCCCAGATTTGTTAGTTTACAAACCAGCTGCTGGGGGATGATGGTGTTGAATGCTGAGCTAAAGTCTATGAACAGCATCCTAACATATGAGTTTTTAGTGTCCAAGTGGGTGAGGGCTGGGTGTAGAGCAGAGGAGATGGCATCCTCAGTGGACCGCTTAGCTCGATATGCAAACTGAAACGGGTCCAGGGAGGGGGGGAGGTTGGATCTGATCTGCTTCATGACCAGCCTCTCGAAGCACTTCATGATGGTTGAAGTCAGCGCTACAGGGCGGTAGTCGTTGAAGCAGGATGGAGAAGACTTCTTGGGCACAGGTATGATGGTGGTTTCTTTGAAGCACAAGGGAACAACAGCCTGGCTCAGGGAGATGTTGAAGATGTCTGTGAGGACATCTGTGAGCTCAGCTGCGCAGTCTTTTAGCACACGACCAGGAATGTTGTCAGGTCCAGAAGCTTTCCGGGTGTTAATCCTTAACAGTGTGCTCCTCACACTGCCTGGAGACAGACAAATAGCCTGGTCGTTGGGGGGGGGGAGTTGTTTTCTGCGCAGGTGTGTTGCTCTGTGCTTCAAAGCGTGCGAAGAAGCCGTTGAGGTCGTTCAAGAGAGAGGTGTCACTGTCACAGTTCTGTGGTAAGGGTTTGTAGTCCGTGATAGTCCTAATACCCTTCCACAGGCTCCGTGTGTCTCTGCTGTCACTGAAGTGGGCTGTGATGCGCCGGGTGTAGTGTTGTTTGGCTTTCCTGATGCCACTGGAAAGGTTGGCCCTGGCTGCTCTGAGACCGGCTGGATTGCCCTCTCTGAAGGCAGCGTTGCGGACCCTCAGCAGCCCATGGACCTCCCCTGTCAGCCATGGCTTCTGGTTAGCCCGGATGGTGATGGCTCTGGTGTGGGTCACATCGTCAATGCATTTGGTGATGTAGCCTGTAACTGTCTCTGTGTATTCCTGAATGTTGGTTGTGTTGTTGTATGTTGCTGCCTGCTTGAACATGTCCCAGTCTGTAGTCTCAAAGCAGTTTTGGAGTGCAGCTGTGCTGTCCTCTGACCACACACGTACCTCTTTTGAAACCGGTTTGGTGACTTTCACCCGGGGTTTGTATGCCGGTTTCAGCAGAACGGTGAGGTGATCAGAGAGGCCGATGTGGGGGAGGGGGGAAGCCTTGTATGCTCCTTTGATGGTCGTGTAGACAAGGTCCAAGGTGTTGTTTTCTCGTGTTGGGAAATCAACATGCTGGTATACTTTGGGCATGACAGTTTTTAGGTTAGCATGGTTGAAGTCCCCAGCTACGATGAGAAAGCCATCTGGGTGTGCTATCTGCTGCTCAGAGATGGCCCGGTACAGTTCGCAGAGTGCCTCCTCTCTGTCCTTGTTGTTGGAACTGGGAGGGATGTAAACAGCGACTAACAGGATAGCTGTTAGCTCCCTCGGGAGGTAGAAAGGTCGGCACTTCACAACCATAAACTCCGCCAGCGGTGAACAGTGTTTGTAGACCAACACAGCGTCCCGACACCAAGCATCACTGATGTAAACAATCACACCGCCGCCGCGAGTCTTCCCCCCGCTAACCGTAGCTCTGTCCGATCGGTAGCATGTTAGCCGGTCGAGCTGAACAGCGGAGTCCGGGATGTTGTCATTAAGCCATGTTTCCATAAAAACGTAAACACAGCATTCCCTCACCTCACGCTGGGTCGACCGGAGAAGTCTTATAGTGTCCATTTTATTGTCCAGTGAGCGTACATTAGCCATTAGCATGCTCGGAATAGCCGGTCTGTGTGGGCTAGCCGCTAGCCTAGCCCGGATGCCTCCGCGCTTACCCCTCTTCTGCTTCCTCTCACACCGCCTGCGGCGTCTCCTTTCCAGCCGGGGGGCAGCACTCGAGGCCGAGGTTGAGGCCAGGCAGAGTATTCTGAGGCCGCTAAGTTCCTCTGCAAGCGTAGCGTCCAGTGTTGATGATGTTGTTTTCTTGTCCAGCAAGAACTCACGACTATACTGTCTACTGCTGACTGTCCAGAGTTGTTGAAGTGACAAACATGACGAACTTGAAAAAACATTAAAAACACTCGAAAAATCGGGAGAGCGTGGGGCCGCTGCGTCTGCACGCGCTGCCATTTTTTGCAGATGAACTGCCTTCTGACCTCTGGTTCTTGATTACCCCTATTTGATGCAACTAAATGATTTTTTTGAACTGTAAGATGGTGAATATGGACCCTGTCTTGGTCCAAGAGCCAATTCAACACTTCAGGGCTCACTGGACTCAATGATTCTTTCAAGGAGCATGACCAACTACTCCCTGACAGAGAGAACCCTCCCTACAAATCTGTAAATTCATTCAGGCAATCTTCAAACTTAACAATAAGCCTGACCAAACCTTGTGAAACCGCACACCTCCAGATTCAGGGAGTTTCTTTCCAACTGTTATTAGGCAACTGAACCATCCTACCAGCAACTAGTGAGTAATCCTGAGCTACTAAAGGGCCTGTCCCACTTAGGCGATTTTTTAGGCGACTGCCGGTGACTGTCAAAGCCGTAGCAGATCGCCAAAATTTTCTTTTACCCTACGACAATGACCACGACAATGCCGGGTCAGGTCGAGATTACACCGTATTCGGAAACATCGCGAAATTCCCACACTTATCAGTGCTTCTCCGGCGCCCTAATTTTCGCTGAAATTACTGACAGGTCGGTAATTACTTGAGAGTTTTGAAATATAACATCTTGCCCGGGTTACTTGAAAACCAAGCTTCACGGTAACAAGGCATAAACTGGATTGACTTCCAGTTTACTAATAGCAGTATTAAGAAATTTAATTTTAAAAGAGGTTAAATGGATTTTTGTGCAGAGTGTGGGCATTCTTTGAAAATGTTCGGGGGATGCATATTTGGTTTCTGGTTTGCATATCTGGGTTGGGAACCTACTTTAAATGTAATCGCTGATGGCCATAAACATCGCGGAAATTCCCACGCTTACTTGACCGTCAAACTGTCGCCTCCAATCTACCTGTCATATGTCCTGACGGTAAATAAATAGGTTAAACACAAGTATTTTATGGTATCTTCAAATGACTTTACTTAATTTAATATTATGTGCTTCTAAATGCATCTAAGAGAACCTAGCAAACCTGGCGTGCGACAGCGCCCGCAATATGCAACGATACCTGGCGACAAGCCATCTTTCGCCGAGAAATTTCATACCGGTTGATTTCTCAGTGACGCGCTGAGATCCACTATGATTCTTTGAAGACTCCTCACGATCAAGCCCGCGACACCCCGGCGAACTGTTGGCGCAGCTTGCAGCCCAGTGGTATGAACGTTGACATCTCCAACTTTAGATAGTTCCTCTGTCCCTCTCTTCCCCTCCCCCTGCCCAGATCTCCCACTGTCTTCCTGTCTCCACCTATATCCTTCCTTTGTCCCGCCCCCCTGACATCAGTCTGAAGAAGGGTCTCGACCCAAAATGTCATCCATTCCTTCACTCCTGAGATGCTGCCTAGTCGCCGGCAGTTGCCTTAAAATGGCCTAAGTGGGACAGGCCCTTAAACCTCATTGGAGACCCTCGGACTATCTTTGATCGGACTTTACTAGACTTTATCCTGCACTAAACATAATTCCCTTTATCCTGTGTCTGTATTCTGTGGACGGCTCGATTGTAATTGCGTATTATCTTTCCGCTGACTGGTTAGCATTCAACAAAAGATTTTCACTGTACCCCAGTACACGTGACAATAAACTAAACTAACTATCTAAGTAACCAACTTTCCCAGTGATGCCACCAACACATTTGCTTTGGTATCTCGGCAGCAAAGCGTGTTTTGTTATTCTGTCTCACGGATCCCAAAGTACTTCCTGCCATACAAACCCGAAGCATTCTTTACACAAATAAATGAGTACGCAAGATCCTTTCTAACGATTTTCTGTAAATAAATATCTTGGCATATGAATGGCTTTTGTTGAAATTTGATTTAACGAACCTAACCTTTGCCCATTAAGGAAATGATCCTAAAAATAGCTTTGCTGAAGTTAATTCAACATCTGGTAAGGTATTTGTTTTAAATATAACTGACAAGGCCAATCGGAAACTGAAGAAACAATTATTACGATTAGATCCTTGGCAAACAGAAATGTCCTGTGAATTTTTATTTCCTAAAGTTATATATTAAAGTTGCAGTTCAGGACGTAATGTAGTGATTTGACAGCCCTGTTATTCTTGAAATACAGGAATTATTGAAAAGACCCAAGTTATTTGGCTCACAGTCCACCATGCCGTTAATGTGTAGGAAGGAACTGCAGATGCTGGTTTATACCGAAGATAAACACAAAGTGCTGGAGTAACTCGGCAGGACAGGCAGCATCTCTGGACACAAAGTGCTGGAGTAACCCACTGCCGGTCCCGTTGAGTTACTCCAGCATTTTGTGTTTATCTTCGGTATAAACCAGCATCTGTAGTTCCTTCCTACACACCAACAGCATGGTAGATTGTGTTCCAAATGATTTTGGTCTTCCCAATCATTCCTGTATTACTCGAGTAACAGGGCTTTGTGCCTTATGCTGTTAGTTGTATTTTCTGATTAATTGAAACAATCAATATTGATCAGATGGAGAAACGGCACGAGGAGAACTCCAGTGTTGAAGATGTTTTGGAAGCACTGGGTTTTTTTTATTGATTTAAAGATTTACCCTCCCGCCTCCTCTTTTCTTTCTTGCTTGTGTGTGGAATCGAACCTTTGATCCTATCAAAGGAGGATAGGGAGTCAGGCCCTTCAGCCCAACTTGCCCATGCTGACCAACATGGCCCATCTGCACTAATCCCACCTGCCTATATTTGACCCATATCCCTCTAAACCTGTCCTATCCATGTACCTGTTTAAATTATTTTAAAATGTTGCGATAGTACCTGCTTCAACTACCTCCTCCGGCAGCTTATTCCACCCACCACTATTTTGTGTGAAAAAAAAATTACCCCTCGGGTTCCTATTAAATCTTCCCCCCCCCCCCCTCACCTTAAACCCATGTTCTCGAATTCCCCTATTCTGGGCAAACGATTGTGCGTTTATCCAATCTATTCCTCTCATAATTTTATGCGCCTCTATAAGATCACCCCTCACCCTCTGCACTCCAAGGAATAAAGCCCTAGCCTGCTCAACCTCTCCCTATAGGTCAGGCTCTCGAGTCCTGGCAACATCCTTGTACATCTTCTCTGTACCCTTTCCAGCTTGACAACATTTTGCTTTTAACATGGTGACCAAAACTGAACACAATAAACGTGGCCTCACCATGTTACTAACTGCAATACGACCTCCCAACTTCTATACTCAATGCTCTGACTGATGAAGGTGAAAGAGCAGAAAGCCTTTTTGAACACCCTGTGTACCTGTGATGCTGGGAATACAGGTTGGGAGGATGAGGGCTTGCATCAAGAATCGGGTGATGTGTTTACAAAAGGAGAAGCAGGAATGGGGATTATGGCAGCGACACTCCCTCTTGACCGTGGGAAAGAACATACCCATCAGATGGGAGTGTTCTCAGCATTGCCTCTGTGTTTCTGTGTGTGTGTGGCCTTTACCCTAGTGTCTTCGCTGAACAGTCACCACGTCTGTTTATGGTTTATCTGGACATTGAAAATGGACTGTATCCATAGAAGGACAAGGAGAAATGTTGGTGGGGGTTTGTGGAGTGAAGGCATCGCTCGAATGGCTACATCATGTGAAGTGTAGACCGAGGTATGCAAACACCAAGTATCACTTGATGCGGAGGTTCTGTCTGTAATGACGGGCGTGGCAGGAACATTGCTTTCAGTTCAACAATGCAGTCATGCGTGTCCATGTTAGGAAAGTTATGCAGGAGAACATCTATGACCAGAATGCCATTCAGACCATGTTCTGCACAGAATGTCTTCAAAACCCTGGAGGAGAATACATGGTGGATAGTGCCAAATGGTTCCCCAAGCAGACTAAACGTGTGGGAAGTAACTGCCGATGCTGCCTGAAGAAGGGTTCCAATGCAAAACATCGCCTACTCTTTTTCTCCAGAGATGCTGCCTGACCCATTACTGAGCTGAGTTACTCCAGCACGTTGTGTCTATCCCCAAGTGGACTTTTGGCAGAATACGTCATCACCCGAACCCTCACACCCAAAAACCTTGGGTAGCTGAACAGGAGGTGAGGTTCTCAACATCAGATCCTTCATGCATATCAGGAGGCACAAAGGCTCCATACAGATAGGTCACAGTTTAAGGTCCCTCTTCTCATTGCACACTTAGGCATTGGATACTGTGCACAAACCCCTAGGACTCTAGGAATATAACGAAAAACTGATCTTGGAATAATATAGCTTGTACTACCAATGACAACGTATGATGTATTGAATAGTAAGTATTTGTAAATTTTATACATAAAGTATATTTTGAGGAAAAAAGATCCATTGACTACATTTGAAGGGCATCAATTTCTTCCAATATCCAAGCTAACATTCCTCCCACAAACAACAGTAAGCAAAAAGAATAATAATAACCATAACACCAATGCAAAAAAAAAAGTGTTCAGAGGGCAGTTACACTAAGAAGTATGGCTTAAGCAATTAGAAGAACGAGGCAACAGGTTAGGGGGACAGATGGTTTTATAAAAGAATCAAGAAATAATTTGGGGAACATTCTTGTGGCATTTGGCGATGCCTCAGCAAAGGCAGTCCCTAAATCGTTAAATACGAGTTTATCTCCAATGAGATAGAATGTTAGGGGGACAGTTGAATATAAAGCAGTACAGCACAGGAACAGGCCCTTCGGCCCACAATTGTGTCTGTGGTGAACACAAAACCAAAGTAAACTAATCTCTGCCTGCATGTGATTCATATCCCTTCATTCCCTGCATATCTAAGAGCGTTTATAGTCATTTGTACTGAACAATGAAATTCTTACTTGCAGCAGCAGCAGCAGCAGCAGCAGCACATGTCTGTAAACACAGTGCTCAATAGATGATATGAACAAATGAAAAAAAATTCAATAAATTAAAAAACAATCTCGTACAAAAAACACAAGTCCAAAGTTCCTAGTGCAATGAAGCAGTTCAGAGTTTAGTTGGGGTTCATTGTGTTCGATAGCCTGTGAAGGAAGGAACATCCGATGCTATTTTAAACCGAAGATAGACAGAAAAAGCTGGTCTGAAGAAGGGTCTCAACCCGAAACGTCACCCATTCCATTTCTCCAGAGATGCTGCCTGTCCCACTGAGTTGCTCCAGTTTTTTGTGTCTATCTTTGTGTTCAATAGCTTGATTGTTGTTGGGAAGAAGCTGCTCCTGAACTTGAATGTTACAGTTTTCAGACTCCTGTACTTTCTTCCTGATGGCAGGAGTGATATGAGAGTGTTGCCTGGGAGGTGTGGATCTCTGATTATCCACGAGCCTATCTAAAAACCACAGATGGCTTTATAATAGAATCCAGAAATAATTGGAATCATTCTTGTGACATTTGGCAGTGTCTGATCGATGATGGTCCTTAAATCGTTAAACATGAATTTATCTCCAATGAGGTAAGAGTAACAATGCTAAGATGAGTGTAGTGCCAGTTAGGTGTAATTTCCTTTACGGTGCATGAATACTATTTCCCTCTGATCCAAGGATATAATTATTAACAGAAAGCAAGCATAATAAGACAAAATATTATGAATAGACTAACCCACACACAATGTGTGTGCATAATCATAGCCTCATTCAGTGTGTGTGTGTCAGCTGGATGAATGATGCATAATTACCATGTGGTGACTGGCAGTATGAAGCATTTTATTGACATCATTTGCATCTTACACTCTATCCTGAGGTTCTTTGCTGGATTTTCTCCAGCTGTCTGTGTGTGGGTGGTCAGCATGACATAATTGCAACTCTATAATTTCATTTAGAAACATAGAAACATAGAAAATAGGTGCAGGAGTAGGCCATTTGGTCCTTCGAGCCAGCACCACCATTCAATATGATCATGGCTGATCATCCAGAATCAGTACCCTGTTCCTGCTTTCTCTCCATATCCCTTGTTTCCGTTAGCCCAAAGAGCTATATCTAATTATCTCTTGAATACATCCAGTGAATTTGCCTCCACTGCCTTCTGTGGCAGAGAAGTCCACAGATTCGCAACTCTCTGGCTGAAAAAGGTTTTCCTCATCTCAGTCCTAAATGGCCTAACCCTTATTCTTAAACTGTGACCCCTGGTTCTGGACTCCCCCAACATGGGGAACATTTTTCCTGCATCAAGCCTGTCCAATCCCTGAAGAATTTTATATGTTTCTATAAGATCCCCTCTCATCCTTCTAAATTCCAGTGAATATAAGCCCAGCCGATCCATTCTTTTATCCTATATCAGTCCCTCCATTCCGGGAATTAACCTGGTGAACTTACGCTACACTCCCTCAATTGCAAGAATTTCTCTGTTTGGTTTCAAGGAACATGCTGAGCTTTACCAAATATTAAAAGTGACCTTGTTAGCTTGTAGCTTCTTATACCTCTGAATATCCCCTTGGCTTTCATCTCTTTAAAGGGAGAATCTACTTAAATTTGTCATTGTCTCGACCTCAGCAATCCCCCGTTGCATTAATGCTTCTCAGAAAGGACTTGCAGGGAAATAAGAATGCCTTTGCTGGGCAGATCTGTCATGCCAAGTAAAAGACATAAATAATTTAAGAAAATTTGGTAGAGCCAAACAATTTACCAGACTGAAGTAGCAAGTTGCAGTTTTTAAGATCTATTTTCAGTCTTTTTACTATTTGGACATCAGGCATGTAAAAATTCATGAATAATGATAAGTTCATAAGTCATGGGAGCAGAATTAGGCCATTCGGCTCATTGAGGCTAACCCACCATTCAATAATGGCTAATCTATCTTTCCTCCTCCATGATGCAAATCATGTTTTTAAGCCAGACATAAGAAACTGCAGAGGCTGGAATTCTGGTGCAAAAACAGAGTGGTGGAGTAACTTCGCGGCTCAGGCAGCATCTGCGGAAGGAATGGACAGATTCAGGTTGGGATCTTTCTCTGGACTGATGGTTTAGGACCAGTGGTCATAACCTCAGAATTAAAGGGCGTTCTTTCGGAAGGAGATGAGGAGGAATCTCCTTAGTCAGAAGGTGGTGAATCTGTGGAATTCATTGCCATAGAAGGCTGTGGAGGCCAAGTCAATGGATATTTTTACGGCAGAGATAAATAGATTCTTGATTCGTACGGGTGTCAGGGGTTATGGGGAGAAGGCAGGAGGATGGGGTTAGAAGGGTCAGATAGATCAGCCATGATTGAATGGTGGAATGGGCTTGATGGGCCTAATTCTGCTCCTATCACTTATGAACAGAGTATAGGGGGGAAAAGCTGGAAGAAAGAGTTGGGGATGGAGCAAAGCCTGTTACGTGATAGGTGGATACAGGTGAAGGCAGATGATTGGCAGATAGTTGGGAAAAAATGACAAAGGCTTGAGACAAAAGAGTGTCAGAGAAAGAGAGTGTGAAATGGTTATATGCTGGTGTACATATATATAATATACATAAATAAATAATACACGCACACACATATAAATATATATATTATATATATATTTATATATATATACATATATATACATACACTGTATATATGTGTGTGTGTATGTATGTACGTACATATATATATATATCTGTGTGTGTTCTTTATATAGCAAATATTGCCTGTCCATATTCTCCAGTGATGCTCCCTGACCAGCTGAGTTACTCCAGCATTTTGTGTCTTTTTTTTGTCAACCACCATCTGCAGTTCCTTGTGTCTATAAACATTTCACACTCTACTCTACTATTTATATGTGTGTGTGTGTATGTATGATTCTTGACTCTTGAGTATTAATAAGGGTCCTGATCCAAAATCCCTAATCGGCTGAATAAGGGTCCCGACCCCAAAAACTTGTCTGTCCATTATCTCCATTGATGCTGCCTGATCCGTTGAATTCCTCCAACAATTTGCTTTTTGTTGAGAAATAAAAATAGAATTGCATTTCAGATCAGTGATCTTTCACCCGAAGTCTAATTCTGTTCAGATATAATTCCTAACACCATCAATGCTGCACTCAGCATGAATTGTTAATGAACTCTGAAAAGCTGTACTGTCCATGGTCTTGCATTTTATGGCCACTGTGTCAATTGTTACTCAGAGATAAAGCAAATATTTCTATTAGACCAAAACAAAGAGGAAAATGCAGGCAATAAACTCCAAGAATAATTGTGACATTAGCTCAAGTATGATATAAAATATAGCAAGTAAATATGAATCATGAATCTTGGGCTTTCTCCATGATTATATGCCAAATCACGTGCAAAAGTAGAAGCATAAACATTGCAACAGGACGCGTGAGGTTCTTCATTCAATGATTCCTGTTTCTTGTGACATATTTGCCCTTAATGGCAGGAGAATCATTTGAGCACTTTGCAATGCTGAAGGCTGATTGGAAATCATACGATCAAGGAAGAACCCAGGGCAGGGAGTGTCATCATTGTCATAGGGGACCTTACCAAAGGAGTTCCTTGGAACTGGAAGTCATCAAATCCATCCACCAACATTCAGGGTCTCGACCAGAAATGTCACCTATCCATGTTCTCCAGAGATGCTGCCTGACCAGCTGAGTTACTCCAGCACTTTGTGTTCTTTTGAACATTTTGTACCTTTGCTTCACTGTCATGCTATTGACACCATCTCTTCAACTAAAGCTGGAGTAGGACTTAACAAGCAGTAAATCCGAGAAACTCATCCAGTAAAATCAAGTAAAGTGGATAAAATGTCCAAAAACTGCTGTGGAATTTTAATCTGGGCACTGTTAAAGATCGAGCCTTAGGGAATTTCTCTAGGTGCCACCATTATCAGTAAGCCCCAATTAAAGAAAGAAAGGAATGTTTTCATCATGCAATATCTTTTTCAAAATTCCAAAGCACAGGAAAGGAAAAAAAAATCTTTTGAAGAGTTGTAAATCTGTGGAATTCACTGCCTCAGAAGGCAGTGGAGGCCAAGTCTCTGAATGCATTCAAGAGAGAGCTAGATAGAGATCTTAAGGGTAGCGTAGTCAGGGGAGAAGGCAGGAACGGGGTACTGATTGAGAATGATCAGCCATGATCATATTGAATGGTGGTGCTGGCTCGAAGGGCCGAATGGCCTACTCCTGCACCTATTGTCTATTGTCTATTGTCTATTGTCTATTGTTCACTTCTATAAAAGAGAAAATTGCAGCCGCCACTTTATGGACAGCAAGTTTCACAAATAAAAGTTTTCCCATCAAATGTGATGAAGAATTAACTATTGGATGGTGAATTGTCCCAGCACTTCTGCTAATAGCATATTATCCTTGCATAGAGGGAGCAGATGGCTGATCTAAAAGACAGCACTCCAATCTATTAGTAAATGAAATCACAATATTTCATTCTCCTCCTGGTTTACTTTCAAAAGCTTCTGGGTGGAAAAAAAACAGGTGTAAGAATTCTCCTGTTGCTCTAGACTCTTTAGAAAGACATAAAATGCTGGAGTAACTCAGCAGGACAGGCAGCATCTCTGGAGAGAAGGAATGGGTGATGTTTCGGGTCGAGACCTCTCTTCAGACAGAGTCCTTGACTCCTTTGAGGCAATGATATCACAAAAAGAAAGAAAGGCAGAAAATGTTGGGGATATTCAGCAGGTTAAGCAGCTTCTGTGGAAAGAGAAACAAAGTTAACATTTTTGGGGGAAAAAAGGCACAAAGAGCTGGGTAAAATAGCATCTCTGGAGAAAATGGATAGGCAACATTTCAGGTCGGGACCCTTCTTCAGCCTCTGTAACGTCGGAAAAAATATCTCTAAATAATTAAAGGAAAATAATCTGCTGCAAGGTAGGAATTTGGAAGTACTTCACTTTATCACGTGACATGAAACAGTGAAATTCTTTGTTTTGCATACATACACAAACGAGATGGACTGAATGGCCTTCATCTGATCTGCAGCATACAATCTGCAGTGGGGTGGAAAATTATATTGATCTGGAGATTAGTTTGGATTTTAAATCTTTCAAATTGTATGAGCAGGAAATAGGAAGAAGAAACCTGGGAGATTACCAGTTGTTAACCTTTCCGAAACTTTCTGTGTAGAAGAAATGGCAGCCAATCTTGATTTCTACACAGTGAAGGTATAGTCGGTGTATATTGACCCCAAGAACATTGAGGGGAAAGTCCTACATGTACGACCATATCTCAAAACCAATAACGTGGGCATCACTGTTAAATTATTTTAAAATCCTACTGCAAATGAAATATCAGCCACAAAAATTAGCAGCCACAGGAACACTTAGTCCTGAGCAGTTTAGTGTGGGATATTATATATATATATATATTGCTATTTATTCTTTGTTATTTTATTACTTATATTTGAGTTAGACCATTGCCTATACTGAATGAAGAAATTAAATATATCTTGGGGACAACTATTTGTTTTAGTCATTCATGATTTAAGACAGAAGCAGATGGTTCCGCTTTAAGCTGTTTCATGTGTTTAAAGATTATGAGGGTTTCCTATAAAGGAGTCAGAAAGTCCCTTGAGCTCACTACGTATTTACGTCTGCAGTGTGCAGATAAGGCAAGATGCAAAAAAACATTTCCTCACAGCTTTTTTTCAAAATTCTGCTATTGTTTCAAGCCCATAAGTTGTAAGCATGTATGGCTTGGAGACAGCAATGGTCATTATTGAAATATTTTTTTAAATACTCAAATAATATCCTTAAGATGCCAATAACAGTTAATATTTCAAGGTAAACAATATATTTGCAAAAGATAGATGCAAAGTGCTGGAGTGACTCAGCAGGTCAGGTAGCATCTTTGGAGGAAAAGGATGGGCAATGTTTCAGGTCGGAATACTTCTTCAGACTTCTCCATACTGAAGGGTTCCAACCTGAAATGTCACCCATCGTTTTTCTCCAGAGCCTGTCTCAGCCTGACCCACTGAGTTACTCCAGCATTTTGTGTCTATCTTCGGTATAAACCAACATCTGCAGTTCCTTCCTGCACAGTATATCGGCATAATCTGGATGAATTCTGAATACATATTGATGGGACAATTGTTATTCTTTTTTTAATGCTTTGAACATCATTGATCTTTTATTAACGCATTTCTCAATGCGGTGGAATATATCTTATGTTTCATCTTTGTGCTGTGAGCTGAACATAATGCCTTTCTGGGCCGTGAGTCACCAGTAACAGCACGAGTCCCAACCCAATGACTCAGCTACTTGAAATATTCTGTGTGCAGTACAGATTAATCCATTTATTTAGTAGAAGCGAGGCCACCATTGGTTTATGGCTGGCAATCCTAAATTTAGTTTAAGTATTTATTCCAGTAACATAGTTTGGCCATCAAATTAAGTTGCCCCGTGCTTTATTTTGATGATACAATGCCTATTTCTTCAGAATTTCATTACTGGATCCCAAGCACACAATTGGAATTAGTTTAGAGATAGTTTAGTAAAACTGAGAAATTCAAAAAGTGAAGATCCTGTTTTTGTGTGGCGGTGTGTGAAGTCAGTCATCATGCAACGCCAATTTAACGCCTCTCCTGTCAAACTGAGTCATGCTCTTCCAACTAATGCACGGTATGAACCAAGCATTTAACTGCGAAGAATATTCTTCACCTGCCTGGATGTGTGTGGCTCCAGCACACTTAAGAATCCAGACATCGTCAAAGACAAAGAAGCCCACTCAACAAATATCCCATCTAAACATACATTACCTCCATTGTCTGAATTGCTGATTAGTTTGTATCTTCTAAAAACTGCATGGCAATACTTTCCCAGCATTTTCCTACAACATCTGGAAAATTTGTGATATCACTCACCTGGAGAGTCAATGACAGCAAGTGCCTGGGAACACCACCAGCTCAAAGTCATACAACATCCCGATGTGCAAATACATCTATAGGACTCCTTTGATGTAGCATGAAAAGTTGACATGACTGTGACACTAGCTACCATGAATGAAAATAAAGAGAAATAAAATTCTCCCTTTTTCTGTTGGTCCAATTGTACATTCCCTCTATGTTGACTAGCACAGTCTCTATGTAATAACAGTTGATGAAGAACAAACCAAAGCAACATTCTCAATCCAGTCAAAACTAGTATTAAGTAATATCCTTAAAATGGCATTAACAGCAAATATTGCCACTCAATGATGAGTAGGTGGGCATGTGAGGAATAGTTTGCAAGGGGAAAATTGGGTGCATGGAATTGCTCTGGGGATCTGGACATAGACTCAATGGATTGAATGGCCTCCTATGTTATATGAGAATATGAGAATGTATGAGAACTTGTAGATGGTGGTGTGGCAACCTTCTTGGTCCTGGAACTGCACCCCTTCTCTGGCTGCAGCTCACTCATGCATGGGGACTGACTCATAGAGATCCAAACTAGCCCTCCGCCAGATCTAAAGTTCTGAATTTAACTGGTGTCCGTTGCTGCAGGTAGAGCAGTGGCTATGTGCTTATTGGTCATCTGGGACAAATTCGCCAGCGTCTAACAAAGTGCGAGTTCTTGGTTTTCTGAAATGAACAGGTTTAGGGGTATAGCAATGGATGGGGTCAAGAAAGAAATGTCTGCTTGTCATCTTTCGGCAGCTATCTTCACCTTCACCATTCCCTCACCTCACCTGGCTCATCTGCTTCCTTTTTTTCTTCCTTTTTCTTCCTTTTTCATCCTCTCTTCTGCCTGCCTCCAACCATCACCTTCCTCCTAACTCTATCCCTCACCCTCCCCTTCCCCTATCTGGTGCCATCTGCCCGTCACCTTTCATCCCATCCACTGTCCACTCGTTTCTGTCTCACCACTTTGCCTCTCTATACCAGCTAATCTCCCTCTCCGCTCTCAGTCCTGACACAGGGTTTCTACCCAAAACGTTGGCTCACAGATGATGCTCCACCGACTGATTTCCTGCAGCATCTGTATGCTCTTGTGCCTACTTGTGTACAATGTCAGAAGGGATTATGCAGTAAAGAGCTGGGAAGCAATAAGTCAGACGTGAGATGTGAGAATGTCTCTCCTTGAGGCACTGACAATATCTTTTGCAATGTGTTGTTGATGACAGTTGTGTACCATCTTGTGCTGCCAGAGAGCATAATCTGTCACTTGCATATTTCATGGTTGAATGGCGATCAGTGCCTGAGGATTTAGTGAACATTAGATCGAAGGGACAGGTAGAGATTGAGATAAGTCACAGAGATCATGGAGTAATATAGGACATAAACAATCCCACGACCACTCATCCATGCCAATCAAGATGCCTCTTTGACGCTAGTAGTCCCTTTAAAAGTTATTATAAACTGAGAGGATGTATTGCCAATTCATTGCTTACTAAAATGACATTATTTCAATGTTGAAAACTTTATAATTGCAAAATATTTCCAAATATCTGACATCCACCACCATTGACTGTGTTTCAGTATGTCTACATTGTGAAAGATAATAATAATAATAATAATGTATTTTATTTATATAGCGCTTTTCATATACTCAAAGACGCTTTACAGAGATTCAGAGAACATAGGGAAATTAATAAATAGATAAATAAGTAAATAAATAAACGAACAGAGAAAGGAGACAGAAGGTGAGGTGACCTTCAGTGGTTGAAGGCAGTACTGAACAGGTGAGACTTCAGCGATGTTTTGAATGTGGTGAGTGTGGAGGAGTCTCTAACGTTTTGGGGTAGTGAGTTCCATAGGGTGGGAGCAGTGATGGAGAAAGCCCTGTCCCCCCAGGATCTGAGTTTGGTCCGGATGTGGGGGGATAGGAGATTGGCAGCAGCAGAGCGGAGGGTGCAGGTGGGAGTGTGCCTGTGGAGGAGGTCGGTCAGGTAGGATGGGGCCAGGTTATGGAGGGCTTTGTAGGTTATGAGGAGGATTTTGTACTGGATTCTCTGGGGGATGGGGAGCCAGTGGAGTTTATAAAGGACGGGGGTGATATGGTCACGGATCGGGGTGTGGGTGAGTAGACGGGCAGCGGAGTTTTGAATGTATTGAAGTTTACTGATGATTTTTGAGGGTGCGCCATAGAGGAGGCTGTTGCAGTAGTCCAGACGGGAGGTGATGAAGGCGTGGATGAGGGTTTCTGCAGCTGTGGAGGAGAAGGATGGACGGAGACGGGCAATGTTTTTGAGGTGGAAGAAGGCTGTCTTTGTGATGTGTTTGATGTGTTTGTCGAAGGAGAGGGCTTGATCAAAGATGATTCCAAGATTCCGGAATGAAAGATGCCATTAAAAAGATGTTAGGGTGTTCAAGCATAAAGCAAAACCACAAATCACTGGGTGGATGTCATATTCTCGATCTGAGGAGCTATTTTGGCCACAATTATATTAACTTTTGCAAGTGCAGCCTACCACTGTTGACTATTGAGAACAGTCATTAGTGGAGTCTAGTGTAGGAAGGAACTGAAGATGCTGGTTTACACTGAAGATAGACACAAAATGCTGGAGTAACTCAGTGGAACAGGCAGCATCTCTGAAAAGAAGGAATGGGTGACGTTTCGGGTTGAGACCTTTCTTCAGACTGAGAGCCGGGGGAGAGGGAAACTGGAGATATGGAAAGGTCCCTGACTCTTTCCGAAGAAGGGTCTCGATCCGAAACATCACCTATTCCTTTTCTCCAGAGATGCTGCCTGCCCCGCTGAGTTACTACAGCATTTTGTGTCTATTAGTAAAGTCTTCCCTTCCTAGACATTCTCTTGAGCTCAGCGATAATTTGTTTCCCTTTCCTGAGTGGCTGTAAAGTCCTGTCTGGGATCAGTAGACTCTGTTACAGGTACAACAAATGGTACTTCATGGGGTAGGTCGATGGGTTTATCGGAAACTGTGAACTCCTGCTGCTTTTTGCATATTGACTAACATCGTAGTGGCTCTGGCTCTTAATAAAGTTCCAGCGACAATATGGAAGTGTTTTATATGAATAAAAATGCAGGATAGAGTCTTTCGATGAAATGTTTTCGAATAGCAAAAAATCTTGATACTTTCATTTGTGAATAATTATTATATCCCTTTACTTTACCAAATTTGATATTGTCCTATAATATATTCATGGTTAAGAAACTAGAACATAGAAAATAGAACATTACAGCCCATTACAGGAACAGGCCAATTGCCCTTTGTGTCTATGTTGACCAGGATACCAATCTAAACTAATCCTATCTGCCCGAACATGGTCTGTATCACCCTATTCTCTGTCTGTTCACGTGTCTGTCTAAATGCCTCCTAAACGTTGCTTTTATATCTGCTTCTATCACCTCCCCTAACAGAACGTTCCAGGCACCTATCATTCTCAGTGTGAAAAAAATTGCCTTGCAAATCTCTAAATTTCCATCCTGAGAAAAAGGATTCTGTCACCCCTATCTATGGCTCTTATATTTTTTATAGTTTCCTTCAGCCTCCAACACTCCAAAGCAAACAATTCAAGTTTGACCAACTTCTCAGTATAGCTAATACCCTCTAATCAAGGCGGTGTTCTGATAACTCTCTTCTGCATCCTCTCCGAAGCTTCTGCATCCTACTTGTAATGAGGTGATCAGAATTGCACAAAATAGAAACAGAGGCAGCCCCTCTGGATCATGGTTAACTTCCATTCTGTTGTGAGAGTTCTTACCTGGCTCCTGAGGCCAATGTAGATTCTGCAGATTCTTTCACAGATGGGCAGATGTTGACCAACCGAGTGGTAGGTGGGCAGGTTTATTAGTTGTTCTGTTCTTTCTGCTATTTACACAAGACTACTTACATAAGATCGCTGCGCTGAGGCACAATGAAACACACTCCTCAAATTTGGCTGCCACAGAAAATGTTCCCCGTCTTTCGTTGGCTCCATGAAGGCAAGCAAGCTGTGATATTAACTAATTCACAGTGACGGCTTGCGTCAAATAATGCCGTATCATCGCCTCAACAATCCTTTCAATCTTTTTTGCAACAACATTGCACCTCCAGCATTTTAGAACTAATGGAAAGGTGGTCAAACTACAGTGACTACACATCAGGAACACAAAAACCCTAATAATGAAGATGCATCGCAGCTCTGCCCAAGACCACAAGAAATCACAAAGAGTTGTGGATATAGTAAAGTCCATCACACAGATCAGACTTCCCCCTAATCCTCCCCCCCCCCCCCCCCCCCCCCGCCACATCCGCTCCATCTACACTTCATGATACCTCAGGAAAGCAGTCAACAATATCAAACACCATTTTCACCCCAGTCAATCCCTCTTCTGCGCTCACCTGTCGGACAGAGAATACAAAAGCTTGAAAGCATGTACCATCAGATTCAGGAACAGTTTCTTCCCTGTTGTTATCAAACTACTAAATGGTCCTCCCATTAGCTAGCATGTAGTTCTGATCTTCCAGCCTACCTCATTGTACTTTTAAAATTAATTTGCACTTTCCATGTAGCTCTAATGCTGTTACATTATATTTTGCATTCTGGCATTCCTCTCTTTGCACAACCTGTTATACTTGCTTAATGGATTGATTGTACTTATGTATTCTATGATTTGACTGGATAGCATGCAAACAAGGCTTTTCAGTGTATCTTGGTATACATAATAATAATAATAAACCAATAGCATTTGCAGACAACAATGTTCAGACGCCAACCTCCACCCATTAATAAAGTTTCACTGAAAGTTATGAGTTAGCTCAAGTTGGAAGGGCTTTGTCCCCAAAACTTAAGTTATGAGTGGATAGGTCTCAACATTGGCAAAATAGTGGTCCCCTGTTGCATGCATACTACTCTCCGATAATACAGGTTATGGCTAGAGCCCGGATACTGCAGTTCACTTCCCATATTTTGGAACCCAGCTCTCAGAAAGGCAGATTTTGATAATGAAAATCACCAGTACATTCATTGTGGCCGGTAAAATATATTCCCTTTATTCGTCCCACAGTGGGGAAAAAAGCATAAAGTGCTGGAATAACTCAATGGGCCAGGCAGCATCTCTGGAGAACATAGATAGGCATCGTTTCAGGTCGGGACCTTTCTTCAGAAGTCGCCTACACATATTCTCCAGAGATGTTGCTTGGCCTGCTGAGTTCGTCCAGTACTTTGTGTCTTTTTTTGTAAACAGGCATCTGCATATCATTTAATATGCTGGCACAACCTTTGGTCAATTAAAGAGAAAGGCATTATTGAATACAACAAATCAGGCATGTAGAAAAGGAATAATGTAACCACCAACTGAATATCAAAAATGCAGATGCTAGAATATAAACAGAAAACGCTGGAAATATTCTGTAGCTCATGTTGGAAGGGCCTTGTCCCCAAAACGTAAACTGTTTTATATTTCCAGAGATGCTGTGGAACCAGCCCTTTTCTGTTTTGATTAATATGTTAAACACTTTAAAGTAGATGCTTTCAAGAGAGAGCTGGATAGAGCTCTTAAGGATAGCGGAGTGAGGGGGTATGGGGAGAAGGCAGGAACGGGGTACTGATTGAGAGTGATCAGCCATGATCGCATTGAATGGCGGTGCTGGCTCGAAGGGCTGAATGGCCTACTCCTGCACCTATTGTCTATTGTCTATTGTCTATCTCCTCATGCTTAGGGCTAAAAATGTGTTTGTGATTCAAACAGTTAAAAAAAACTTTTTATGTCTATTTTTAAGTCTATTTTTATGTCTATTTTTAAAACCTAGCTTTTCGTTTCAATGCTTTTTTATTCATACTTTGTTACTTTAACTTCATGAAATCGCAGAACAGTGGTTTGTTAAAGAATTACAGAGACGCAGTATGAGTGGTTATATATTACGCTACTATTCAGAAGGTATTGGGATTTAAAACGTGTGAACACAATAAAGCTGGAAGAAGCTGGGATGATGTCATAGAGCACAAGACGGAGTCTGTACGGTTTGTCAATGTCATCTCAACCCTCAGGCACTTCATAGCCTTAGAGCACAGAACAACCTGTGCCCCATGTTGTGCAGAGTAGTTCTGCGTGGCTTTGTTATTGTTGGAGAGGTGCAGGTGTCATGTTGCAAAGCACCAAGAGCCCTTATTGCTCATATGTCTGACCTGAAGCTGCATTGCATCGTGTTGTTTTTAAAAGAAATGCACAGATGAGGTTTTTTTTTCTCTTCCTCTCTCCAAAAGAAATGATTGCACGCAAGGCAAGATTCCCACTGTCTGTCACTCAACGCAACTTTAGAATCAGGGGTCGGGCCACGGAGAGGGGCGTGGTCTTGGATTTGAATGGCGTTCGGGACGGCCAAAGGGATGCGGGGAGCTTCGCGTCAAGCGTCTGCGGCAACCAATCAGCGACGGAGGGGGAGGGGGGGGCGGGACTTGTGCAGCCAGCAGGGTAGGTTGCGCGAAGGGTTTGTCAGACCGGGAGAGCACCAACGGCTGAAGGGAAAAGAGGGAGGAAATAAATCAGCAAAAGCACCCAGCGACTTCAGGTAAGGCTTCCCCTCGCACCCCACAATCCCCGAGGGGCGTTTGGGGGTGTTGTCACGACGATTCTACCTGGAAATCCCGGGTTTAGAAGTGCGTAACCAAGGGGGAGGGGGGCCGGCCGGCGCTGGTTGCCAAGGCTTCTTTTCAACGCTCACCTGCGGCCCAGGTAAAGGGGAGGGGGGCTACCAGGACAGCGCTGCGCAGTTGCCGCGGGACGCGGTGAAATTTCTGCCGCCGACTTTTAATGGACCCTTTAGATGGTGTGCGTGATGGATGGGGAAGGCGAGGGAGACACCGGCAGCAGCACTGCGGAATTTGCACCTCGGTCACTCCCCCCAGGCACAGGCTCCGGCAGAGGGTGCGGGCAACAACAGGCACGGTTCCTGGCTATGTCAGCATCCTGCTCTGAAATTCCACCTCTGCATTTGTCTTTTTTGCCCACTATTTTTAAAAAAAGAAGGGAAACTTTTAAACCAGGAAGCCGCTGTATCTTTCCTGCTCAAATGGGTGGGATGGACTGTCAGGATTGGAGAGAATTATCTTTATTGAATATTTCCCTTTCTCTGTATCAGAGTATAAATGAAATATCGCTTGGATTTTTAAAAAGCTGCAGTGCTGCCACAGTTTTAAATAGTAATTAAATAGCAATACTTCAGTTCCAAGAATAAATTTATAAACCATCTTTTTTTCCCCAAGTTGCCTGCTTCTTATTGCCGATACTGAATTCTGACTATTTGTTCAAATGTTCAGGATGTTTTGAGCTTTTTTTTCAGAAAGCATCTATTAAACTGCTATTGAAGCTTTCTGTTAACATTTAAAATGTAGAACTTTTTTTTTGTTGTGTTGGCATTTATCCAATGTTTGAATGGCGTTTACAGAAACCTGGTACATTAATAATGTCTGTCATTCATAGATAACTGACATTACTGATTGCTGTTGTATATTGATTCTCCTAATATGTTTGGTATTTATTTGAGGGATGAGATATTGTATTCAGCTTTGAAACATACAAAAATTAATACACCAATAACTAAAAGTTGAGGTTTAGATTACCAGACAAAATTATATTCGGACCTTTGAATTAAAAAAAGGTTTTTGAGAAGTTTTCAATTATTTTCTCAACCAAATAATGCAATAACCAAGCTATGATCACAACATTCATGTGTAACACGCTGTAAAGTTTATTTGATTCTCCTTCCCCATGCACTGTAGAAACAGAAGTGACTAGTCACACTAATAAATCAACCTTCACAGAATCAATTTGAGATAACTATTCAAACAGTGACTTTTTGCATTCAACCTTGGAGTTTATCAAAGACAGACACAAAGTGCTGGAGTAAGTCAGGCAGCATCTCTGGAGAAAAAGGATAGGTGACATTTAGAATAGGGACCCTCTTCAGAGTTTTTCAATATTGGCATACTTGCCATTTCATGATTGTGTGAATTGGTGTGATATCATGTAAAATGCTCTTAAATATGTTTCTTCTTTTGGAAAATGCATAAAAGTCAAATTAAGTTCTAAAAGCTTCTCAGTTTAATTTAAAAATAACTAAAGGCACCTGATTAATCCCTTCTGAACATGTTTATGCCTCCAACATATGCCATTTAACAGAGAAAATAGAGATTTACTGAAAAATGACAATATTGTGGCGGTCCCTATGTGGACTACGCTGTGAGCAGGAGCTCACAGCCTAATAAAGACCTTTAACCTGCCTGGCATCCTGCCTTTTCTCTGGCCTCCGCCAGGCCACTACACTGATGACCTCGACGTGATTCGAACACGCAACCTTCTGGCCTCCGCCAGGCCACTACAATATAACCCAAACCAAATTGTTAACGTTAAAAGATCATAAAGTGCATTCAAAATAGAATTATACATGGGATTCACAGTAATGTGCAGTTTAATATATTTGAGGTCTCAATTGATAGGGATTACAGTTTTCTAAATTAGTCTTTGAATTCCAATAACATTTAAATATCTATAAAATTGGTAATACTGCATTTCCAATACATTTCTTTCATCTAGATACAGGGTGTATTTTAATTTAAAGCAGTAATAGAACTAAACACTTTCATTGCAGCTGTTGACAGAGCATAGATTGGCTATTATCATACTTTCTTTTTTCTTAAAGTAAGATTTTTGTACAGTTTTTGTTTAGTTGTGTTTCAAATTTATAGACTTATTTACTTTGTAAAAGCATTTCAGGTTACAATGGATAACTATAATATTAAAAATATACAAATTAAACACATCAAAACATATTATAATATGATAAAATTGTGTTATAAACCAATTCTGGTGAAAAGACAATGACTTGAACTGTTAACTTTTCTTTAAAAATGCTGCCTGATCTACTAAGTCTTTGTAGTGTTAAGGTTCACTGATTCTTACTTGGGATAACTTAAAACCTTTGAAAAGCAACAGGTCATTTGGCACTAAGTCACTACGTGAGGTTGTTCTCAATTATCATTTTGCATTAACACAGTTGCCACAATTGTTTATATGTAAATGAGTATCATGTACAATCCCATGACTGCATTGTTAGCGCATGAATAATGTTTTCCAGAACCTTTTGAGGTAAATTAGAGAAATGTACAGCCGAACAGGATACTGGAGATCAATTGATCTAGCAAGTGTCGATTTTCACCTGTAACTGTCAACAGAATTAGGAAAGTTGTGGTGAAGTTCAAAACTGGTCATATACACTGACACATGAACAACTTCAGTCTACTGACAGGTACACCCTGACACTCCATCTTTATAGCAGTTCTGTTGAGCACAGAACAATGTTATTTTCATTGTTTCCAATAGGTTTGAGAACTGAACCAATTTGTTTTCTGAGGCCAATCAGATATATTGCAACTATCTTTTTCCCCGACTGTAAATCCGTTTAAAACACTTTTTTAGTTTTAGTCATTTTTGCAGTTATTCTATTATGAGATTTTAAGGCCATAATTTCAAGTGCAGAATATAATGGGACATCAATTGACTATTCCTAATATCCAAGTCAGCACCAGCAACTGATCAAGATAATTTACTCTGTTCATTGCATCTGAATAAAGATCCGGTTTTATTTCTGCTTGTGTAGCCTGGTTCTAGGCATAAGCAATGGTCTTATGTTCAGCACAGACATTGTGGGCCGAAGGGCCTGTTCCTGTGTTGTACTATAGCCAAATAGATCTGGGTGTGTGTTTTTTATACTTGCATATTCTGGCACAGAAGATGGCTATTCAGCCCATCAGCTCTGTGTTGACTCTTAGTAGAGCAACCATGTCAGTCATTAACTTCCCTTTTGCTACTCGTTTAACCTACTAACTCGTGTTTGAGATGTGTTAGGAAACTAGAGCAACCAGTGGAAATCCATGCAGAGAACGCAAACTCCACACAGGCAACACCTAAAGATTGAACCTTTGTCCCTGCGGCTGTGAGACAGCAACACTAACTGCTTCGCCACTGTGCACCTTGAGTATCTTTTTAAACACTTTGTAGAAATAACTCATTTTGCTTTCCCAGGATGTCACAAGATTTCTTGTACAAACTATGTGACAGGTTAAATTATTAGAAACATAGGAAAAAAGGTGCAGGGGTTGGCCATTCGGCCCTTTGAGCCAGCATCGCCATTCAATATGATAATTCTGTAGTCTTACAACACCTAATCCTTGCCTGGGTACCGCAAGAAGAGTTGGTATTATTAATAATCCACTGTATTATTGGTATATTAAAACAATGTGATAAAATTAATAATGTGAACCATTCTGAAGGTCATTACGGACACATTTGCTACTAATGGCATTATTGGCAAAGTTGTTTTTTTAGGTACTGTTAACCAGATCATTGAAAAATAATTTTATTTTAATTTTTAGAACATTTTTTGGTTGTGGAATGATTCCCATGTACAAATTTAACCCAGCATCAGATTGACGTTTATCAATGGCGACCGCTAATTGTGGATATAAGATCTGGAGCTGTTCTACAAAGCAAACTGGTTATGATTATCACTGCCAGTGTCATTGATCAATTATTAATGTGCCTGTATTACTATACCTCCTTAGTTTTATCAGAACAACTAACATGTACAGTTTGAATGATCAGGAGCATGTTGTTTGATTATTGATCTGAACTACGATAGCATGTAAAATAGTTTTTCTATATACAACTGTTTCACCAATATTACTATGTAACTGGAAAGCTATGAAATTCATTCTAGGGTCAATACATTTGCGAACAAAACAAATGTCAATTGTATGACAAAGTTATCTCTTTCTATGCACATACAATGTTCATTTGATAGTCATTATTTTAAACCACTTTTATTTTGAAGGTGAAACCTGCAAAAGATTAGGCAGCCAATGAATTACTCTGGAACATTGGCAGACCTTAAATATTGTTCAGAATTGTGACGTGTAAGTAATGTATTAATTTACACTATCTAATGCTGGAAATATTTTGATATACTAATTTTTCTCCAATTTGTTTTCTGATTTTTTTTGTATGGCTTGGTACAATTATTTTATATTTTAATATTCAAATCAGACTATATTATGACAATAGACAATAGATGCCAGAGTAGGCCATTCGGCCCTTCGAGCCAGCACCGCCATTCAATGTGATCATGGCTGATCATTCTCAATCAGGACCCCGTTCCTGCCTTCTCCCCATACCCCCTGACTCCGCTATCCTTCAGAGCTCTATCTAGCTCTCTCTTGAATGCATTCAGAGAATTGGCCTCCACTGCCTTCTGAGGCAGAGAATTCCACAGATTTACAACTCTGACTGAAAAAGTTTTTCCTCATCTCCGTTCTAAATGGCCTACCCCTTATTCTTAAACTGTGGCCCCTGGTTCTGGACTCCCCCAACATTGGGAACATGTTTCCTGCCTCTAACGTGTCCAACCCCTTAATAATCTTATATGTTTCGATAAGATCCCCTCTCATCCGTCTAATTTGGAACATAATCCATTTGCAATAAATCAGTGATAATAGAAACGAATCATTTTCTTTCTCGTATCAATTATTCATTACGTTTTTCTCTCTGGGAGTGGTACAGTGCCTTAAAAATATGGAAATTGCTTACTTGTATTCCAATTATTTCTATTTAAAGGAATATTGACCAGGAATTGTACCTTTTCATAATAGAATATATACAGTGGAAGGTTGATTATTTGGTTTCCATTCCAATCTGTCTGTTATTGAAATATGTATAATTTCTGGAATGGAACAAGTGAAGTCTCGATCAAATAGCACACGCAGTCCATTGTGACTTTGTTGGTTTCCACTTATCTGAAGTGAGGATTCATCACTAAATGTAAATTTTGATACTGGTTGATTATTGGATTGCACAGCTGAAATATTTTCCCCTTCATTTTCCATGCAACACTTTGGATGAAAATGGCTGTTTCACAAATGGTGTGATTTAATGCTCCTCATTTTGGTGAGTACGGAGTCGCTTAAGAAATATATGTTTTTTTTATAGCTAGAATTTTTTTTAAATATGTTCCCGAGTCAAACTGATGCAGTTCGGATTGATTGTAAGATGTGAATCATTTAACCATGATAGTATACTGGATGGTATGTAGAATTTTGGTCTTAGTGGTGTATTCTATTAAATTCCAATAATCTTTACCCAGTGTTTAACAATCCTTCATTTCTAAACAGACTCCTGTTCATTGATTCTCAACTTTTGGGGGCTTTTGATAACTCCAATGAAATTAATTTTGCCTCACTGTGACTTTAATTTCAATATTGTGATCTCAGTTCAACCGCAATCCTAAAAATGTTTGATTCTAGGGCTAAGTCAAGTAAGTTTCTTTGAGCTGCTGTTACTTATTATCTGTAGGGGAAATTATGTACTTTTGGATTTATAATACCTGTTACTTAGCTGACACTATTGTCGTCTTTTACTTTTTAATGGGTTCTTGTTGTCAATTCAAATGGGGATAGACTAAAACTGGTGTCTAAAATTGTAGCATAAAAATCTACTTTAATATTTTCTTTGCAATAGTCCAATGAGTAAAGGTCTGGTAAAAGTTTGCTAACTGTGCTGAAACGATTTAAATCTTGCAGGAGACCATCATTAGTCTGTATGTTGATTTAATTCCCTTCAAAACTGGCCTTGTAATCAAACTATAGATAAGCAGTCATGAGTTTGTAATTAGTCTCCTAGAGTATAACATTGCATAAAATAAGAACAGTTACTTTGTTTTCTTTAAACCTGAGCTGTTCTTGTTGTTCTGTTGGAAAATTCCCGTTTTTAATAGTGGCGATTGAAAAAAAGATGTTTGCATGACAGTCAATCATGAAGATGGTGGTATTTTGATCATCTTATTGCTTTTGTCTTCCTTTGTATAGAGGGCATAATGCTTTAAAAATAACATTGAGTTTGTGTAACACAACATATATGGTATGGACAATAATTGTATAGGTTAAAAATATATTGAATTCACTGTTTAGGGCATGTCTGGTTTGGTTGATTGCAGCACTTTGAATTGTGTTAGGCTTTCTAAATATTGGTGCAGCTACACCCAGCCAGGCAAATCATTGATGTTGAACTGCTGCGTTGGTCTGAGCCTTGTAAATAGATTGTGATCAGGTATTCAGGATCAATGATTTGAGCCAAGTATTCCAAAGAACGCAGAATATACCATGCTTCTATACTAAGCTTTGATGTAGTTAAGCTTCTCGTCTATAAGAACCCTTAAGGTGGGGATTAATTGAAGGTGGTGATGGTTGGATTGGTGGGAGGTGGTTGCCTATTTCTTTATGGATACTTTTTTGTTTTTAACCAATTTTCACATTTATTTGCTAGAAACATTACTTTCCACTTATTTGTCTATCATATTTTTGTGTCAAAAAACACTCTTGGATCTCTCTCAAAAATTTGCCCCTGACCTATTTCCGCTAAGAAAATCCCAGAAAATATTGGGAAAATTGAAATCTTCTCTCTCTGCTCTTATCTATTCTGTCTCCTATTGACTGTGAGGAGGTCTGCAATGCACCCCTCATCAAAGTGACAGCACCCTTTTGGTTGTAATTTCTACCCATGTATGCTCATTTGAGGAGACTTCTAAAAAATCCTCCTTCGGTACTGAAATAATGCATTCTTCAACCATGCATGCAATTTCGTCTCCTTTACATCTCCCTCTGGCTTACCTAATGATTCCTTTTCCCAGCACTGTATACTGAATTGCTAGTCCTGTCTGTCCTTTAATCATGTCTCAGCGTAACTCAACAATTACACACCCATATGTTCATTAAAGCTTTGAGTTCATCATCCTTGTTAGTGTCCTTGCATTAACATGGGTGCAATTTAACTTTGTCCCTTGCGGATTTAACCAATTCTCTGCCGACTGGACTTACTCACTTTTTGTATAGTCATAGAGTCATAGAGTGATACAGTATGGAAACAGGCCCTTCAGCCCAACTTGCCCACACCGGCCAACATGTCCCAGCTACCCTAGTCCCACCTGTCTGCGCTTGGTCCATATCCCTCCAAACTTGTCCTATCCATGTACCTGTCTAACTGTTTCTTAAATGTTGGTCCCAGTCCCAGCCTCAACTATCTCCTCTGGCAGCTTGTTCCATACACACACCACCCTTTGTGTGAAAAGGTTACCCCTCAGATTCCTATTAAATCTTTTCCACTTCACCTTGAACTTATGTCCTCTGGTCCTTGATTCCCCTAGCTGGGCAAGAGATTCTGTGCATCTACCCGATCTGTTCCTCTCATGAATTATGCACCTCAATAAGATCACCCCTCATCCTCCTGCGCTCCAAGGAATAGAGACCCAGCCTACTCAACCTAACTGCAACAAGACCTCTCAACGTCTATACTCGTAGGTCACTACCTCTCCACCTGAATATCTACTCTGTACCCCATTCTCATTATTTTCAAGCTTTGCATTATTATTGTGAGAGATTTCAAATATGCAGATATCCCAATGCATTTAGAATAATATATTCTCTTGAGATTTGCAATTACTTGGATGCGCTTGGTATACCTTTGTTACTGAAGGCCCCATGATCTTGCCTTCAGTGACCTTCTGTTCCCAAGCAAGCAACAAACTGAGCAATTGTCATCAGCCAGTGGAAAAACTCATCATTACCCATCCATGTGAAATGCTGCTTGCTACCAAAGAGTATTTTTTTGTTGTGGTTCTATCTATGAATCTGACAGTGATCGGCACAATGACATACTTGATCTTGTACTATTTCCACCCCCTCACCTAAATTGATTACTTTGCCATAGCTCCTGAGTCGAGAAACTGTAGTTAAATTACTTCCATGGAAATAGTATTATTAAAATAGTGCAAAATGGGGTGGAGTTACCTTTATAATCCAGTTAATTAGATGTTAAAATATTCTATTGCCATCTCCAAAAGTAGTAACCATAATGAATATTGTGATAGTGCAATATTGTAACTGATTGCAATAGTTCTTTAACTACACAAATTTTCTTTCCAATGGGGAGGAATAGTTGCAGAATGAGGTAACGTGTTAATTTTATGCACCATCCACAGCCAATTTGAGGGGGGAACCAGATGCTTGTGTGTAGCCATGCTTGGAAAGTTGCACAAAGGAACTGTTTTGACTATTTGCATCAAACTTCCTGTTTTAAACTGTGATTAAGTTTGAACAATCTGTGTAGAAATAGGGAGCAATGGGTGGTATTTAATAGTGGTAGAAATTGTATGTCGGGGTGAGGGGGAAGGATGGGATTGGAGCAATTATTTCTTCCATCAGATTTTTGAGGGGATGGAGTGGTATCATTATTTTCATTTGGGTTTTGAATTTTTTTCCCCTCATTCTTCCTTCTCCCTTGTGCAACACAAGGCAAGAGACACATTTCATCCTGTGGAATTTCCTTTTTTTAAATGGACAGTTGTGTGCAATGCCTGTAAATTTTGAACTGTCTAATCTTGGTCAGAGTGTCATTGTAATTTGGTCTTAATTTGGTAAGGACTAGAACCTACTTGGAAGGCCAACCCCGGCAAATTTAAGTAAAACTTAATTTAACTCGAACTCCTATCACACCTTGCATGAGCTTCTACTTTTAAAAACCTAACACTTCTAAAGCAAATTATTATTTTTTTTAAATTGACTGATTTAATGTGATTGCAACCTGGAGTCATACATTTTTCAGTCTGAAGAAAGGTCCCAACCCGAAATGTCATCTATTCATATTTACCAGGGATGTCGCCTGGCTTGCTATGTTATTCCAACACTTTGTCTTTTCTTGTAAACCATCTGCAATTCCTTGTTTCTATATGAAGTCATACAAAACTTGATCCTTTGAGATCCACAAAACTTGAGTCCACACCACCCACAAGGCACCCATTTACACTAATCTCATTTCTACATTGCCAACAACTGCCCCTCCTACCCCCGCTGCCCCAGATGCGATCACTTGCCAACACGCTTGGGGTAATTTGCACTTTCTAATTAATTCATCAATTAACACATCTTTGGGTGTGTGCCGACCTGGAGATCCCAAGGGATATCCATATGGTCACATAGAGAATGGGCAAACTCCAAAAATGCAGCACTGGAGCTGTGAGGCCCTAACATTAAATTTAATATTTTGGAGTTTGAGAATCCCAATGTAGCCCCAAAAAATTAACAAATCCAACAAATGCTGGAAGTTTGAGCTCTTAAAAATATATATTTGGTTTTTACTGCCTCCAGTCATTGCAGCTGTGGATTTTTAATGCCTGGAGCAATGTTAGGATATCATTGTTATTCTTGCCAGTGAATTGTGAATGTCAAAATTACAGGACTGTAAGATTACAACAACAGGATAATTTTTATTTCTTATCACAACTATGCATCTCCTGTCAATTTCAAAAATACTTCTGATATGCAGAAAATTTTACAACATCCCAACTCTTGACAACTATGAGTATTTTTTTGTTCTGTATTGACAATGGTTTACAATTATGGAGAAGGACTTTCCACTGATATATTTGGAAAGAGGTCCAGTTTCTTGCAGGCACCTGTTGCTTTTCAAATTGTTTCCAAGATTCGTCTTTAAAGAAAATTTGTATTTGCATACTTTCCCACATCTCAAAGACTTGCTTGTTGGTTGGTTCATTGGTAGTAAATTACCACGCGATTAGGTGGGCGACCGGAAAATTAGTGGTATTAAAGAATTTTGTGAAAGAATAGATCTTTGAAAGAAAAGAATAGTGCTAGTCAGAGTAGAAATAGGAGGATATTTCAGATGAATACGTGGCTTGAAAAATGGTGCAAGGGGGAGGGATTCAAATTTCTAGGACATTGGAACCAGTTCTGGGAGAGGTGGGACCAGTACAAACAGGACGGTCTGCACCTGAGCTGGAATGGAACCAATGTCCTTGGGGGAGTGTTTGCTAGTGCTGTCGGGGAGGATTTAAACTAATGTGGCAGGGGGATGGGAGCATGAGCAGAGAGACAGAGGGGTGTAAAATGAGGGTAGAAGCAATAGGTAGCAAGGTGAAAAGTAAAAGTGGCAGGCAGACAAATCCAGGGCAAAAATCAAAAAGGGCCACTTTTCAACATAATTGTATAAGAGTGTTGTAAAAACAAGCCTGAAGGCTTTGTGTCTCAATGCAAGGAGCATTCGGAATAAGGTGGATGAGTTGAATGTGCAGATAGTTATTAATGAATATGATATTGTTGGGATTACGGAGACATGGCTCCAGGGTGACCAAGGCTGGGAGCTGAACATCCAGGGATATTCAATATTCAGGAGGGATAGACAGAAAGGAAAAGGAGGTGGGGTAGCATTGCTGGTTAGAGAGGAGATTAACGCAATAGAAAGGAAGGACACTAGCTTGAAGGATGTGTAATCGATATGGGTAGAGCTGCGAAACACTAAGGGGCAGAAAACGCTAGAGGGAGTTGTGTACAGGCCACCTAACAATAGTAGTAGAGTTGGGGATGGCATCAAACAGGAAATTAGAAATGCGTGCAACAAAGGTAAAACAGTTATAATGGGTGACTTCAATCTACATATAGATTGGGTGAATCAAATTGGCAGAGGTGCTGAGGAAGAGGATTTCTTGGAATGTATACGGGATAATTTTCTAAACCAACATGTAGAGGAACCAACGAGAGAGCAGGCTATTCTAGACTGGGTATTGAGTAATGAGGAAGGGTTAGTTAGCAGTCTTGATGTGCGTGGCCCCTTGGGCAAGAGTGACCATAATATGGTTGAGTTCTTCATTAGGATGGAGAGTGACTTAGTTAATTCAGAAACAACGGTTCTGAACTTAAAGAAAGGTAACTTTGAGGACATGAGACGTGAATTGGCCAAGATAGACTGGCAATTGATTCTTAAAGGGTTGATGGTGGATATGCAATTGAAGGCATTTAAAGACCGCATGGATGAACTACAACAATTGTTCATCCCAGTTTGGCAAAAGAATAAATCAGGGAAGGTAGTGCATCCGTGGCTAACAAGGGAGATTAGGGATAGTATCGAAACAAAAGATGAAGCGTACAAATTAGCAAGAAAAAGCAGCCTACCAGAGGACTGGGAGAAATTCAGAGTCCAGCAGAGGAGGACAAAGGGCTTAATTAGGAAAGGGAAAATAGATTATGAAAGAAAACTGGCAGGGAACATAAAAACTAAAAGCAAAAGCTTTTATAGATATGTGAAGAGAAAAAGATTAGTTAAAACAAATGTAGGTCCCTTGCAGTCAGAAACAGGTGAATTGATCATGGGGAACAAGGACATGGCAGACCAATTGAATAACTACTTTGGTTCTGCCTTCACTAAGGAAGACATAAATAATCTGCCGGAAATAGCAGGGGACCGGGGGTCAAATGAGATGGAGGAACTGAGTGAAATCCAGGTTAGTCGGGAAGTGGTGTTAGGTAGATTGAATGGATTAAAGGCCGATAAATCCCCAGGGCCAGATAGGCTGCATCCCAGAGTGCTTAAGGAGGTAGCCCCAGAAATAGTGGATGCATTAGTGATAATTTTTCAAAACTCTTTAGATTCTGGAGTAGTTCCTGAGGATTGGAGGGTAGCTAATGTAACCCCACTTTTCAAAAAGGGAGGGAGAGAGAAAACGGGGAATTACAGACCAGTTAGTCTAACATCGGTAGTGGGGAAAATGCTAGAGTCAGTTATTAAAGATGGGATAGCAGCACATTTGAAAAGTGGTGAAATCATTGGACAAAGTCAGCATAGATTTATGAAAGGTAAATCATGTCTGACGAATCTTATAGAATTTTTCGAGGATGTAACTAGTAGAGTGGATAAGGGAGAACCAGTGGCTGTGTTATATCTGGACTTCCAGAAGGCTTTCGACAAGGTCCCACATAAGAGATTAGTATGCAAACTTAAAGCACACGGTATTGTGGGTTCAGTATTGATGTGGATAGAGAACTGGCTGGCAGACAGGAAGCAATGAGTAGGAATAAACGGGTCCTTTTCAGAATGGCAGGCAGTGACTAGTGGGGTACCGCAAGGCTCAGTGCTGGGACCCCAGCTATTTACAATATATATTAATGATTTGGACGAGGGAATTGAATGCAACATCTCCAAGTTTGCGGATGACACGAAGCTGGGGGGCAGTGTTAGCTGTGAGGAGGATGCTAGGAGGCTGCAACGTGACTTGGATAGGTTAGGTGAGTGGGCAAAGGCATGGCAGATGCAGTATAATGCGGATAAATGTGAGGTTATCCACTTTGGTGGCAAGAACAGGAAAGCAGACTATTATCTGAATGGTGGCCGATTAGGAGAAGGGGAGATGCAACGAGACCTGGGTGTCGTGGTACACCAGTCATTGAAAGTAGGCATGCAGGTGCAGCAGGCAGTGAAGAAAGCGAATGGTATGTTGGCATTCATAGCAAGGGGATTTGAGTATAGGAGCAGGGAGGTTCTGCTGCAGTTGTACAAGGCACTGGTGAGACCACACCTGGAGTATTACGTACAGTTTTGGTCTCCTAATCTGAGGAAAGACATTCTTGCCATAGAGGGAGTACAGAGAAGGTTCACCAGATTGATTCCTGGAATGGCAGGACTTTCATATGAAGAAAGACTGGATAGACTCGGCTTGTACTCGCTGGAATTTAGAAGATTGAGGGGGGATCTTATAGAAACTTACAAAATTCTTAAGGGGTTGGACAGACTAGATGCAGGAAGATTGTTCCTGATGTTGGGGAAGTCCAGAACAAGGGGTCACAGTTTAAGGATAAGGGGGAAGTCTTTTAGGACCGAGATGAGAAAGGTTTTTTTCACACAGAGAGTGGTGAATCTGTGGAATTCTCTGCCACAGAAGGTAGTTGAGGCCAGTTCATTGGCTATATTTAAGAGGGAGTTAGATGTGGCCCTTGTGGCTAAAGGGATCAGGGGGTATGGAGAGAAGGCAGGTACAGGGTACTGAGTTGGATGATCAGCCATGATCATATTGAATGGCGGCGCAGGCTCGAAGGGCCGAATGGCCTACTCCTGCACCTATTTTCTATGTTTCTATGTTTGCCAGGGAAGTAGGTGGGGAATTGGGATTACTGAGAGCTGGGATGGGCTCACTGGCCCAAAAGACTGATGCTTATGTCCAGATGAAATAAGAGGAGAACTTGATTGAAGCATTTGAAATTGTGAGGAGTCTTAATTTAGATGCCGAGAGGATGTTTCCTCCTGGGAGAACCTGGAACTTGAGGGCCACAGTTTAATAATAAGGATCACACATTTATGATGGAGATACGGTAAAAATGTCTCTGCCTGGCTTTCAAACTCTTCCAAAAAAGCCTGTGAAAATATGAGATGGCCTATTAGTTTTTAAGTAATTGTGGGGAAAAAAAGATGGGACTGGTACACAAGTTTGTGTCCTTAACTGAGGCTGATTTTTATGACACTGGACAGAAACTTGCATAAGTTGATTGGGAGGGGCTGTTTGCAGGTAAAGGAATATCTGGGAGTTTTTTTTTTAAGTGAGATGGGAAGAATTCAGGGTTGGCATGTTCCTATTAGAGTGAAGGCCAAAACTGGTTGGATTAGGTAACCCTGGCTCACAAAAGACATTGAGCGTTCAGTCAGGGAAATGATGGGTTTAGGTAGCTGGGATCCTTGAGGACAATGGGGATGTAGGAGTACATGTAAGAGGGAGATATGGAGGGCAAAAAGAGGATTTTAGATTGCTTTGGCAGATAAGAGAAAAAACCATTAGGAGAGTATTAGGAGCAAAAGAGTAACAAGGAGGGGAAAAAATAGGACCTCAGAAGGATCAAGTGGTCATCTATGTTGGAGCTACAGGAGATGGGTGAGGTCTTAAATGAACATTTCTGATCTGTATTTACCAAGCAGAAGGTCATGAGAGCTAGGGAATTCAGAGAAGAGAATAGTCTTGTCTGGAAACATCCACATTACAAAGGAGGTGGAGCTGGTGGTCTTAAAACATACAAGGGTGGATAAAAATCCAGGGGCTGACCAAGTATATCCTACGACCTTGCAGGAAACTAAGGAAGAAATTGCTGGGTCCTGACAGAGGTATTGGCATTGTTGCAGGCCACATGTGAGGTTCTGGAGGGTAGCTAATATTGTGCTTTTATTTAAGAAGGGCTGGAAGGACAAGCTAGATTACAAGGACAGGTCAATACAGGACAGGACAAGACGACCTTCTACCGCTGCACCATAGAGAGCATCCTAACGCATGGCATCCCTGTGTGGTACCTCAGCTGCACGGAGGCAGAAAGGAAAGCTCTACAGGCGGTAGTCCATAGAGCTCAGAGGGCCATCGGAACACAGCTACCAGACTTGGAGGGCATCTACAACACACGATGCCTCAGAAAAGCCACCAGTATCCACAAAGACTCTTCACACCCCTGCAACAGTCTGTTCGAACTCCTTCCATCGGGCAGACGATACAAGGCCTTCTACGCCCGCACCTCCAGACTCAGGAACAGCTTCATCCCCAGGGCCATAGCTGCGATGAACCGGTCCTGCTGAGCCGGATGGACACAACGCATAGATCAACTTGCACTTTACCCTGTCTAAAACTGTTAGAATTGTTTCGTTGGGTTGCTGTTGTCTAAATTACTTAAATTATTGCATCGTATGGGAGACGTATTCCCAATCTCGTTGTACCCCTGGGTACAATGACAATAAAGATATATTGTATTATATTGTATTGTATTGTGAGCCTGTAGCTCAATTGTGAGAAAGTCACTGGAAGGAATACCAAGAGACAGGATGTATCTACATTTGGAAAGATAAAGACCAATTTAAGGATGTCAACACAGCATTGTGTGTGGGAAATCATGTCTCACAAATTTGCTTGAGTTTTGAAGAAATGACCAAGAGGCTTGACATTGTCTACACAGACTTCACCTCAGTATTTGACAAGGTCTTGGATGGGAGTAGGCTCATCTGGAAAGTTAGATCACATGGGAACCAGAGCAAGCTAGCTAATTGGATACAAAATTTGATTGATAGTAGGAGTCTGTCGGTGGCAGTGGAAGATTTTTAGATGGAAGCCCTGTGAACAGTGGTATGTCATCGGGATGGGTGCTGGGTCCCATGTTGTTCGACATCAATATTAACAATTTGGATGAAAATGTAGTTTGCCTGATTAAGATGACACTAAAATTGCAATATAGTGAAGAAGATCATTTAAGATTATAACAGAATCTAAAACAATTGGGGAAAGTGGGCCAAGAAATTCATAAATTTAAATAACCATCTGGATTTTAAAAAAATGAATTGGCAGTATTTTTAATTGTACTGATACTGGTAGAGTCTGAACAAATGTAAATAGTTATAAAGCATTTTTTTTTCTCCGCTCTCTGCTTCCTCGCCTGAATACGATAACTCGTGTGCAACATCTCCAAAGATATAGGTAACTGTCTGATTACTCTGACTGGTAGTTTTGCTATCATCGATAGTTGCATTCCTAAGAAACGTTGCGTATAAGAAAGTCTTGTTATAAAAACAATTATGTTAATTGGGGAAATGGGGTTCGGGGCGAGAGAGGATCAGACTGACAACAACAAAGTTTCCCCACCACAGCGGGATTTTCAAAAACAAGGGTCTTTTCAAAGCTTTAAGTTTATTTTTGTTACAAGCTAAAATACGAGAGGCTGCATGTTACATTGTTAAGGAACAGCAGTGCACAAGTATCAATAGAAGAGATCGCTTGTTAATTTCAATGGCCTCCCACAATGAAAGTAACCTCTGTGTCCCTGGTATCTGATTACTGGCGGAGGCTACAATGTAAACATTTCCCCCAAGACTTTTTTCTGTTTGCCATTTTCCAAAATAACTTAAGTGGTTCTCTAGTCCTCGACGGAAATCGCTGTATTACCAATTAGACCTACGTAATGTAAATAGTATTCCCTAATTCATTGATCATGGATTATATCCAATTCTGTTGTTGAAACACAAGTAATAGCCAAAGTACTTGCATATATTTTGGAGCGTTTGAATATTTGACTGAAAGGGAAAAATACGTTTCGACTTATCCGACCCCAAGTTCAAGGCTTTTAAAGCAATTATGGTATCCCCATGGAATCTCCTTTAGAGGCAGGAAACATGTTCCCAATGTTGGGGGAGTCCAGAACAAGGGGCCACAGTTTAAGAATAAGGGGTAGGCCATTTAGAACGGAGATGAGGAAGAACTTTTTCAGTCAGAGAGTGGTGAAGGTGTGGAATTCTCTGCCTCAGAAGGCAGTGGAGGCCAGTTCGTTGGATGCTTTCAAGAGAGAGCTGGATAGAGCTCTTAAGGATAGCGGAGTGAGGGGGTATGGGGAGAAGGCAGGAACGGGGTACTGATTGAAAGTGATCAGCCATGATCGCATTGAATGGCGGTGCTGGCTCGAAGGGCTGAATGGCCTACTCCTGCACCTATTGTCTATTGTCCTTTCCCCTCGCCCCCTCCCCACCCGTATGATATCAGATGACTGTATAAAATAGAAGCAAAATACTATTATATAACCGTATAATCTTTCCAGAGTCAAATAGATGATAATTAAAGAATATTAACACTACTCCGGTGCTTATTATTAATGTGTTACTACGAGTACAATCTTTACATCATTTGTAAGGATTAAACAGATCGCCATCTTTGCACTGTTCCGATCCTTATTGCTATGGTGACTACTTGGATTTCTGAAAGCAGATGCTAGGTTGGCGTTTTCTCTCTCAAGGCCTTTCTGCATTACAATACAGCTGTTCATTTTATGCTTTATTGTCCTACCGTTTCTTGCCCCTCCCCATCTGTAAGCTTCATTGGTCAACAACACACACTCGATAGCTGTATAATTTTCTTTGGCTCAGAACCGCCGTACCTGAATCTGCTATTTTAACGTCACAATTTTTTCATTAGCTTCAATGCAGTAGCATTATGTGAAACCAGTGTTCCATGCATCCAAAACCAACGATTCAATAAAAACTGGCATTCTAATCCCAATAATATGCATTTTTGCCTTCGCCACGATGGCTATTGCTTCATTGCAAATCACGCCACAAGATTCAAGTCGCAATGAAATGTTCATCGCTTCCTCGGTGAATTTGAATTAAAAACCTGTTTGAGGATATCAATGAACACTCCCGTAGTTCTTCCAATGTTCACGCCCAAGCATGGAGAACCGGCATTTTGGTGAGGTATCAAAAGCTTTAGTTGAAATCAGTTGCTGCCTTAAGGACCAGGAAAGCGAGGACGAATGCAGAACGGCACTCGAGGAAAACATAGTAAATAGTATTGCAATCACCTCAAATGCCTCAATAGACATGTCAGGTTTATTAAGGCACGTACTCCCTACACACAGTGATTGAAACATTTAAGGTAACTGGCAAGAGGAGTGGACCCGAACAGTGACACCTGGCGTGAGAGGTGCTGGAATATTTCCATGCTACGTTTGCGAGTTGTTGACATGCCTTGATTCAGGCTGCTCACCGTTGCGCTGTTTGCTATTGCTTTGGCACGCTCCGTGCTATTCTGTCTTTTACTCGGCGATTGGATGCAAGGTGAGTTAGGTTATTGTGATTGGTGCGTTTGAGTCGCTAGCTGCTTTTTTTGCATGCACTGGTCCACCCACAACAGAAACTGATACTTGCCATGAGTTTGGGGCTTTCGTACAATATATAGTACTGTGTGAGTGAGGCTTCCTTTAGATCCTTGGATGCTTTTCTTCTTTTGATGGGGTTGCTTTTTGCAAATCAAGGTGAGCAGCTCTGAGTTTAGCTCTGTATTGTGGGCATTTTCCTTATTCATTTTGTTACTTTGTTGTGATGTTTTTTAAACAGACGCCATTTTGCACCGATGTATTAATTGTACAGGGTTATCCTTCAGTGAAGCATCTTTCGTACAAGTTCTTGAGCGCATGCGATTAACGAAACGAAATAATATTAGTTTTCGTTCAAAACAAATTTTATTTCTGTTTTGGGGACGTGCTTCTTTCTCGAAATATCCCTCTACCTTGTTCTGGCGGTCAACCTTTTTCTATTAACTTCCACGTAGTTTCTGTAAATATAAAATGTTAAACTATCATGCTTGATCACGCATGCAGAAAGACAGCACAGTGTCTTGCTGTTCTATTACATGTTACCCTTTGCTCTGACTGTGAGACCGCTTATTTGTTTAGAACAATTGCAGAATCCTTCCAGAAACAATGCACTTTAGCTGTCGTTACCGGTCAGGGCAAGTCACTCTTCCTTTATAAGTGAACATAATTTAAAAAAATATATCTGTACATTGTTTTCGAGCGCGTTGTTTTGGAGCTAGTTGTAAATAGGTTGGTCAGTAGGGGGGGTCTCCTTTGTTTCGTCTTTTGTGTTGCCAGCCTCCTGCTGTCTGGAAAGGAGGATGGGGGTGGGGTGGCTTAGTTCTAACGTGTTTGTTGTCATTGGACTACCGATTTAACTACAAGTACTACAGGTACCTTGTGGATTTGAACGTGTTTTCAAAATGCAGTAGTCTGGATGTGAAAAAATCTCTACGTGTTATAAAATGCCAATTTTAAAAACCACTGTATGGTAGCGTAAGCGAATACATATTCTATTAGAACATACAGTTCAGAAATCTTGGTGGTTTTAGAATAAGACAAGGCTGTGAATCAGTTTCCAACGAGTTTTAGACATACAGGAGTTGTATTGTAAGATTCAAATTGTGCTCGCTCCCTATGCAACAGAATACTGTTTCGAAATAAAAAAATAATCGCGGGATTTAGTTTCCGTTCATAGTATCAGTGGAGTCTGGGTAAAATACACCTGTATAAATGACTGAGGAACTGTGAACGTGAGTTGCACCAAAACCACACGTTTTTGACAACATTCTGTACTACCGGTTCACGATTCAATATACCTATTTAGGCCGCGCCCACAAAGCTGTACACGCCCCCCTGTTGGACCGACGTGAATAATCAATTTCTGTGGCTCTGAACACGTTACCTTTCAGAAAACATGCCAATTTCTAGAGCTATTTTGTCAATCATTAAGTTACTAAGTAAACTATCTTGATGTTCTTGTATTTTATATCTAATTTATTAATTTACTGTCTTTACATTGAATAATTCAATGTTTGTTTAACTAGTTTACTTTAAAAGCAAAGTAAAAATGGAAGATCTGGTGATCTGAAATTTAAAACCAGATAATTAAAACTCTACACTGATGTTGCACGGCATGTCAAGTGTTTTCAGCATGTTCCTGTCTTATTTGTATTAATCCAAGTTTTTCTCTGATATATTGAATGCATTAAAACATCTTGGTTTTGTAGACTTGAACCCATTTCAACCCACAATAATAAAATTGTAAAAGTCTATCCCCTACTCCCAATTCCTCCGCCTACGCCGCATCTGCGCCCGGGATGAGGTGTTTCAGACTAGGGCTTCCGAGATGTCCTCGTTTTTCAGAAAACGGGGCTTCCCCTCCTCCATTATAGATGAGGCTCTCACTAGGGTCTCTTCTACATCCCGCAGCTCCACTCTTGCTCCCCCTCCCCCCACTCGCAACAAGGACAGGATCCCCCTCATTCTCACCTTCCACCCCACCAGCCAGCGGATCCAACATATCATCCACCAACATTTCCGTCACCTACAACAGGACCCCACCACTGGCCATATCTTCCCATCCCCTCCCCTCTCTGCGTCCGCAGAGACCGTTCCCTCCGCAACTCCCTGGTCCACTCGTCCCTTCCTACCCAAACCACCCTAACCCCGGGCACTTTCCCTTGCAACCGCACGAGATGCAACACCTGTCCCATTACCTCCCCCCTCAACTCCATCAAAGGACCCAAACAGTCTTTCCAGGTGAGACAGAGGTTCACCTGCACCTCCTCCAACCTCATCTATTGCATCCGCTGCTCTAGATGTCAACTTATTTATATCGGCGAAACCAAGCGCAGGCTCGGCGATCGCTTCGCTGAATACCTGCGCTCGGTCCGCATTAACGCAACTGATCTCCCGGTGGCCCAGCACTTTAACTCCCCCTCCCATTCCCAGTCTGACCTCTCTGTCATGGGCCTCCTCCAGTGCCATAGTGAGGCCCGCCGGAAATTGGAGGAGCAACACCTCATATTTCGCCTGGGCAGTTTGCGGCCCGGTGGTATGAACGTCGACTTCTCCAACTTCAGACAGCTCCTCTGTCCCTCCCTTCCCCTCCTCCTTCCCAGATCTCCCTCTATCTTCCTGTCTCCACCTATATCCTTCCTTTGTCCCACCCCCGACATCAGTCTGAAGAAGGGTCTCGACCCGAAACGTCACCCATTCCTTCTCTCCCGAGATGCTGCCTGACCTGCTGAGTTACTCCAGCATTTTGTGAATAATAAAATTGTACATGATTGCTACCCTTAAAATCACGAAGGTGTACTTTTAATGGTTTTAAATCGTTTTCTGTTTCACAAAGTTTTTGTGACAATGAAGATGACTTTTTGTGAAAACAAACTGTCTTCTTAACCGTGCAATTTCTTGATTTGCACCTGCTGAAAAGTTCAGTTTCTCTAATATTTTGCATTAGGCTGCTTTATATCCCATTGACAACCTGTAAAGCACCACGTTTTAAGGTGTGATTTATAATGAGCAATGTATGTAGGATGCACTCTATAGAATTCGGGTTGGACTCCAAATGCCATTTGTACATGAATGCTAAAATGTACATTTGTTGTGAATTTGCTTAAAAAATCACAAATGTTTCAATATCTGTACTTTTACATTCTTTGCCATTCCATCAATTCGTCACATTAAGTTGCTCTAAAAATAAATAATTCAAAACACAGGTTTGATTATTTTGCATAGGAAGATCCCATGTGGATTTTATTAAACTTCATGTGACAGCTTTGGTCAATACATTCAACTTTGTACAGAGGTATGTGAATGCAATCCTATTTGGTTTTATTTCTGCACCAAAATTGACTGAGGGATCTAAAGAGGGATCTGAGGGATCATTTAGATGAGTAAATCGGAATATTTCCCTTCAGCTAAGGGATGCAAAAACAGAGGAGATAGTTTTAAAAAGTAATTGGTAGCAGATTTGACAAAATTAGGGAAACCATATTTGCATCCAGGCATTGTGGAAGTCTACACTCATTGTCAGAAAGGCTAGTGGAAAGACAAACCTTCAGCACTTTAGAAAAAAAAGCTTAGATATGAATTGTGACCTGCAGGGTTCTGAGTCTAATGCTTGGAAGTGGAACGAGGTTGGTTAGCTTAGACAGCCTCTGAATAATCAACTCCTTGTAAATTTTATAAGATTCTGTGGTTTAATGTAATATAGATGAAGCTTTTATGTTTCAAATATCACTTTGAACATTTCTGAAATCTAATGTAGTTCCATTTATATTTACATCAAGTTAAACAGTCAAAATGATTTTTTTAACAGTTGGTCAATTTTAGCAATTGTTTTGAATCCATGGGTGTAAAATATTTAGAGGTACACAGATGGAACAAGACTCTCATTCAGTTGCGGGATTATTTACCATTTTGGACATTCCATTATAGGAACGTTTATAACAACAGTGGAATCAGTATGTTGACAAAATTCCAATATTTTATAGGGATGAGAAGGTGTATTTGCAATGAAAGAAGTTGAACTTCTCATGGAAATTGAAGGGAGTTTTGATGGAGGTTTTCTTAACTTGTTGAGGGATTATCAAGGACAGAAATTTTTACTTGTTTGTAAAAAGTATAACTCGACGAGATCAAGAAGAAAAAGTGTGTATTGTGTATAATCTGGTAGAACTTGGTTGGAACTTTCTGCAATAGTTCTCGCTGATGCAGAATTTTTTGTGTTAACAAGGAATTTATTTTCAAAGATTATTGATATATTCGAGAAACAAGTATAAAAATTGGCTTAGTCTATGACCTACAAGAGAAAATATGGCCCTTTATAGGTGTTGGATAAAATGGCCTGTCTTGGTTGTAGTGAGATAGAGTAGAGAAGCAGCCCTTCAGCACATTGAGTGCGTGCTAATCATCAAATGCCCATTTACGCAAATCTTATGTTAATCCCATTTTTTTCCCCGTATTTTCACCAACTCTCTCCAAATTCTACCACTTGGTTACACACTAATGACAATTTACAGTGGTCAATTAATTTGCTAATGCACATGTCTTTTGAATGCAGGAGGAAACCAGATCACCCAAAAGAAACCCAAACAGTCATAGGCAGAACATGCAACTTCCACTGAGACAGCTCATGAGATCAGATTGAACTTGCATCTCTGGCACTGTGAGGCAGCAGTTCTGCTGGCTGTGCCATTGTGTGGCCCTAGATGAGCTGCACTGTTGAGTGATGCATGGTGAATCGATATTGTAATTTTGTTTACCTTGATCGTTACATTAAAATTAAATTGTAATTATTTAGAATAACAAAGTGATGCAACTAAACTAAGATACCATTACATTGCAACATAATTTCCGGTGTAAACGTCTGGTATGAGGTTGCTCAATAGAAGTCCCCAACACATAAGATTTGCAATAGTAAATGCAGAAAAACAGTATCCTTGGTTTGATGAGAAAGTATTGAGAACATTTTCAAGAATATTACATATGATTGTGGGTAAAATCAAAGGACAAATTCTTCAGACTAACCTCTTCACAAAACTATTTTCTTAAATGGGAATCTTTTAATTAGGGGCATAGTACGAAATGGGCCCTTTGGCACAACTTGCCTATGCCGACCAAGATGCCCCATCTACACTGGTGCCAGCCACCTGCTCGCGTTTGGCCCATATCCCTCTTGAATTTTTTTGAGTTTTAACATTTTCCATTACAACTATGGATATATTGCCAAAATGTTGTTATTAAAACATCTAATAAATTGCTGAATGACTACATTATGTACTTACTCGCATGAACTGACAGGTATCCTCTACGATCTAGATTTCATATATTGATCTCTTCATAAAAGAAATTTAAATACATGCCACGGGGCTGAAGGCATCTTCTGCCGTTTTGGAACTTGGTTTGCAGCTGCATTTCTGACTTGCAAACTGTTTGGGTTATAAACAGTTCATGGGGATGCTGTAACCTGGAGATGACCTGTAATGACAATATTTCTATTGAGATGTATGATAGCATACCATGGATTAATTTCTCTGCTTGGAATTTCCTCTTTCTGTCATTGTCTTAACTGTCAGCCTTGGGCATTTGTATCCTGCCCTCATACCACGTGAAGCAACAACCTTAAGAGTAACAGTGCTATCTATTTTATAATTATTTTCAAAAGAAAATTAATAATTTTGTCATTGAATTTAACATGAAAAGGTCAATTTTGTTGACTAAAATGAGTTTAATCTTGAAATAACACTTATGGCCTGGTTCTGGAATTTGTAATAATATGAAAATTGTAGGAATTGTTTTTAGTTTTTATACCTGCAGGTAACAAAGGAAATGATATTACAGCATGTCTCTTCCACTGCATGAATGCTTTGAAAGATGAGGCTGGTGGCTGTGATTAATTGTAAATTTCCAAAGCAATGGTAAACTGCAGATTGCTAATTTTCAAGTTATTTTTAAGCACCCTTTATTAGTAAATTTGTTTCATGAAGGGATCAATAAATAAAATCAGATGTTAATGGATATCTGTCAGTTCATGTTATTAAGTACATAATGTATGCTATAAATAGTCATTCAACAATTTATTAGATTCTGTGTCTTGCTATGAATGTCATTTATCCTGCTATTGATCAATTGAAATGTACTTGATGATCACAACCATCCATTGACAATTAAATGTTGAAGGACAATTTGAGAGGCAACCGTAGAGGTTTAAAAAAAAATTGAGATGCATGGATAGCATGGATTGTCAGAATCCTTTTCCCAAGGAACTAGAGAGCACAGGTTTAAAGCGAGGAGAGAAATTTAAAGGAGATCTGAAGGGCAAGGGTGGTGAACATCTAGACCGAGCTGTCAGGGGAGGTGATGGAGACGGATACAATTACAATGTTTAAAAGTCATTTGGACAGATGCACAGTGAGGAAAAGAGTAGGTGGATACGGGCCTGATGCAGAGAATGGGATTAGTGTAGAAAGGCACCACGGTTGGCATAGGTGCGGTGGGCCTGTTTTTGTGCTGTACACTTTCACAATTCTACATTTAGTGAGCACCTGTGTTTACTGCTTTCTGTTGTACTGTTTAGAAAATATCTTAAATTACACTATCAGTAAATAATTAGTGTTTTTACTGCTGGTTTGGTGTAATCGAGATATTTTTTTAATTTGATGCTCATGCAAAAAAGTTAATTTCACTTTCTCAGTCTGGGCCGCCTAACTAATTTGCACTCTAAGTTTAATGTAAGTGAGAATTGGCTTTCACATTACACCAATACTGTACTTCTGAATGCATAGTAATATAAAAGAGTGAAAGAAAATGTGTGAACGTGAAAATAAAGCTAAGCCGCAAGTCCTGGTAATTTTGAAAATATTTTCACACCTACCACTGGGTACAGTTGTGGTGTTTAAATGTCTCTATCTGTGCTTGTGGACTGGAGACCATTGCTTTTTTGTTATGTAATTCAATAGGAGAAAGGGTTGCATTTCTATGTGCATCAGAAGAATTCCTTTGTGCTCGCAAGTTCATATTGCTCATATCCCCTATCTTTCTATTATATTTGATAAAGATGTAGAAAATGGAACATATAGAGCAGTACAGCGCAGGAACAACCCACAATGTGTCGAACATGATGACAAGCCCAACCCTTATCTGCCTGCACATAATCCATATCCCCCATTCTGTGCATATCCATGTGCCAATCCAAAAGATGAACTACTGGCTGGAACTTGCACTTAATTTATTTAGAAAACGCAATGCTTTATACCCAGGTGAAAGTATTTCATGATAAATGTTTAAAACAAATATTTTTCACCTCTCAAGCATTCCTGTAAATAAAACCCAAAACCTGACGGTATCCAGAAATAGACTTAATTTTATCTTTTTTTAAAAAGCATTTGTCTGCGTAAGTAAAAGGTCTGAAGAAGGGTCTCGACCTGAAACATCACCCATTCCTTTTCTCCTGAGATGCTGCATGACTCGCTGAGTTACTTCAGCATTTAGTGTCTACCTAAAGGTTACTAATCCAGTTTGCATTATATGGCGCAGCCATTCTGGCAACAAAATAGCTCGTTTTTTGAAAATTTGTGGAGATGTACAAACCTTGTTTGGGCGATGTTTATGCCATCCTTTTTTATATTTTATCTAGCCTTTTTTATCTTTTGCAATTAATCTCCAGTATCATTAAGGTTAAGCAGATGTACTGAAGTCTATCTGCCATCAGCAGATTATTTCCGCAGCTTCTTGTTTTTGATCCACAACAGCTCAGTACGATCCTCGTGCTACAGGCTCTGTTCCTCTTTGACAGCTATTATTTGGCTTGTGCAGAGGACAAGATATAACTGAGCCATCAGCCATTTATTAAAATAACTACTGGCTGACACTTGCATTTAGCCTTTTGAAAAAGTGGCATGTTTTACACCTAAGTGAAAGTATAATGTGGTAAATAATTTCACAACGTTTGATGCACAATAGCTAAGCATGTTTTTGATGTCACAGATCTTTTCATCTTTATCGATGGTTGGAGGCCATGCCACATGTTTTCACAATTTTTGATGTGGTGAATAACGTTATGCAGTTCTTTACAATCATGATTGTACAAATCTCCAAAACATAAAAATTGGGTCTCAGTATCACATTTGTAAACAAAATAATAGTATAATAGAAAGAGATACTTGGAGCAGTTCGGGCAGCATCAGCAGGGAGAGAAAAAGGAGTTAACTTTTCAAGTTAGTGATCACGATGTCTTAAAGTGAGAGAACAACCTTTACAGAGCGAGTAGATTTGTGGAGATAGCTGTGGAATGTCCGCATAAGGTTGGAGACCGAGATAATTTGGAAAACTGCTGTTGGTGCGGTCTAAAGGTTGTTGATATATGTTAATCATGGTTTCTCCTCCTCCTCTTCCTTATCCTCTGTGAATTAACATTACCCCGTTTTCCCACTTTTCCGGTTGATACCATTGATCTGAAATGTTATCTTGCAACATTAATGATGCCAGCTGAATAGTTCCTGTTTCCAACATATGTAGTCTCTGATACTTTCAGCATTGTACTTGCTTTTGCTATATAACTGTGCCTTCACGGTTTGAGACGCACTTGTGCATTTGCCTCTCTGTTGGTCCCACTGGGACATCTATTGATTTTACTGAAAATAAAGCATATGGGGAAATTATCATAACTGTCTTTGATATTTTGGGCCCATTGAACTTTGATGGAAAAATGCCGATATCTCAATCTCTGAAAAGAATGAGAATAAATAATAGTTGGAGTGTATTTTTATTAGGTTGGACAATTTATTTGCAGATGTGCATTTCGTTTTAAAATTTTCCCTTCCCTGCAGGTGTGTTGACATCAGGAGTAGGATACTATCTTCCATTTTATAACAAAATATTTGACACTTCACATTGCCAAGTGTGCATTTGTTTTTTGTTTTTTTAAAGTATCAGCACAGACTTTCTATCCTAAATTCTAAAATTTATTGCCAACTCTTCAAAAGAAAAACTGTAGCCTTGACAGTTTAAAAATTGGTACATAACAGTAAGCATAATATGTCAATAAGTATAGAGAACCCATGCCTGTTGACAGACAGAAATATGAAAGGGCAATGCAAAGGTCATAATATTGTAAATAATTCTGGTTACTAAGGTGAAAGGAAGGCATTGAAATGCTGACAGAGTGCTGTGCAGACCCATGAGTTTGATCTCCACAATTGGAGGTAAAATGACTGAACATCTTGAGCATATTAACTTGGAAAGGCACAAAATGCTGGAGTATTTCAGGGTCAGGCATCATCTCTGGAGAAAAGGAATAGGTAATGTTTTGGGTCAGAATCCTTCTTCAGACTGAAAGACAGAAGACCTGAACAAAATAGGGCTGGCAACAGATGACCTCAGGAAATGTGGAGTCCATAATGGCCCATTATTGGCTGGGGAAGATGTGCTAATGACACGGATACAAGGATGCGAACAGTGGAACTAGTAGTTTAGTTATTGTCACATGTACCGAGGTACAGTGAAAAGCCTGTGTGTGCTGTCCAGTCAGCAGAAAGACGGAACATGATTACAATCAAGCCATTTACAGTGTAGTTCAGGAGTGCTCTCTGGTTGTGGTATGATGATCCAGGAAGGGGAAGGATAGCAGGAGTTACTTTAAATTAGTGAAATCAAAGTTCATACCGCTTGGTTGCTAGTGAAATTTGGAACTTGGAAAGGAATTATTTAAGTAGAGACCTTCATGTACAAGGTAATTAATTGTATGCAGACTAGTCTGTTCATATAAAGTGCAAATGAGCAGGAAGTAGGCAAATGAAAGAACAGGTTGAAACTACCAAATGGCAATTTTAGGGCAGGCATGAGAAGATTATTCTTAACACAAAGGGAGATCACATGACAAAAGTCCCCAGAATAAAATAGTGGTGGCAAAATTTCAGGAATTAGTTTCATACAGCACTGAAGATGGTATGAGTTTGGTAGAGAGGGGAATAGTGGGAGCAAGTCGCTTTCATGCCTTTGGTTGATGCATGACAACATAACTGACAGATACAAATGCTGGAGTAACTCAGCAGGTTGGCAGCATCTCTGGAGAAAAGGAATTTGTGATATTTTGTGTTGGAATCCTTCTTCGGGCTGAAAGATAGAGGTGGAGGGACTGGAGACGAGAAAAATCCAGAGCAAATCGAGGCCATCAACAGATAACTCAGCGGTTCAGGCAGCATCACTGCTCAGTATCATGCTTGACTAATCTTCTGGAATTTTTTGAGGATGTAACTAGGAAAATGGACAAGGGAAAGCCAGTGGATGTAGTGTACCTGGACTTTTAGAAAGCCTTTGATAAGGTCCCACATAGGAGATTAGTGGGCAAAATTAGAGCACATGGTATTGGGGGTAGGATACTGACATGAATAGAAAATGAGTTGGCAGACAGGAAACAAAGAGTAGGGATTAACGGGTCCCTTTCAGATTAGCAGTCATTGACTAGTGGGGTACCGCAAGGCTCGGTGCAGGGACCGCAGCTATTTACAATATACATTAATGATTTAGATGAAGGGATTAAAAGTAACAATAGCAAATTTGCAGATGACACAAACCTGGGTGGCAGTGTGAACTGTTGAGGAGGATGTTATGAGGGTGCAGGGTGCCTTGGACAGATTGTATGAGTGGGCAGATGCATGGCAGATGCAGTTTAATGTGGATAAATGTGAGGTTATCCACTTTGAGGGCAAGAACAGGAAGGCAGATTATCTGAATGGTGTCAAGTTAGGAAAAGGGGAAGTACAACGAGATCTGGGTGTCCTTGTTCATCAGTCACTGAAAGTAAGCCAGTATTTCTAAGTTGGACCAGGTGGTCAAATCAGCTCGCTTCATTGATTATAAGGGAGCCTGATGTATATATAAATATTTCCTTTTTAACCTTAGACTTTTCAGTTGACATCCGTTGTCTTTCTTGGAGCTTGTTAGAGGTTGGTTCAGTGCTCTGATTGCAGAGGAACTTGTATTTTATGTCGGCGTGATTGGCAAGTGGAGGAAAAGGCTCCAATTAAAGGTCACTCGTGAAACTAGTAAATTTGGGGAATATACAGAATTTTAAGAGCATATATCAGGGGCAGCCATTGAATATGACAGAATTTGAATAGCAAGAGTAGTAACTAAGTCTGGAGAGCTGCTGAAGCTTTTATTGGTGTGGACTTTTCAGCTTTAGGTCTCTTTTTTACTTTTCTATTTCAAGCAGTAAGGAACAAGAAGAAAAACCATAAGGAAAGAAATTGGTAATAGGCAAACTAAAAATAGCAACGGTGTTATTTGAGGGCATTATCTTATTCGGATCCCCTGTTTATCCATTACTTTGTGTCGGAAGGAGAAGAACCCTTGAATTGGTGAAAGAATGTTATTTCAAGAGATAAAGTGTGAAGACAGAAACACTTAAGGAGTAACCTTGAATGGGTTATAGTTTCACTTGTGAACCATACTAGTTCAACTTTGCTATAGTTAACAGTGAACAATGCTTGTACACATTATAACCCTTATTAGTCACGCCTGCTACCATTGCCTTCGCAATAGCCTGCTCACTTATTGAGAAGCTCTTCAGTTGTGCATCTCATTAATTGTGATATCTGGTTCTTGTGATCCCAGTGTGGGTTTTGATGAATCAGTATTCATTTCTTGTATTTCAAGTGTCATTTAAAACGAGGTTTTTCTTGTATTCTTGAATCCTATAGTTTTATGTAATTAAATTAATTTATTTTGATTCTGAACAATTGTGGGCAATATAATGAATGAAGGGCTGGAAATTGAAGTCTCTTTCTTCAAAGTTAAGTTTGAAGAATAAAATCTCTAAATCTATTTGGTCATTTGATCAATCTGAAGAAGAGTCTTTGACTGAAACATCTGTCCATTTCCCACCATCGATGTTATCTGGTCCACTAAGTTCCTCCAGCAGTTTGTTTTTATATTAGGTGAGTCATGGGGTGTGCAGGAAACTTGATCTGAAAGATTCAAGTAGAATTAGCTCCTTTTATTATGCATGGGTATCACTGAGTTGCTGAAGCATATTGTTATATTGTAGAAACCAGAAAGTGCAGATGCTGGTTTACAGAAAAAAAGATGACACAAAGTGCTGGACTAACTTGTGGGTCAGCAGCGGGCCCCTGTGCATGCTGCCTGACCCGTTGAGTTACTCTAGCATTTTCTGTCATATTGTTGCTCCAGCCTGGGAGAGATAACTCGACAAGAAACTGAGACTTAGAAACATAGAAAATAGGTGCAGGAGTAGGCCATTTGGCCCTTCGAGCCTGCACCGCCATTCAATATGATCATGGCTGATCATCCAACTCAGTATCCCGTACCTGCCTTCTCTCCATACCCCCTGATCCCTTTAGCCACAAGGGCCACATTTAACTCCCTCTTAAATATAGCCAATGAACTGGCCTCAACTACCTTCTGTCGCAGAGAATTCCACAGATTCACCACTCTCTGTGTGAAAAAAAACTTTCTCATCTCGGTCCTAAAAGACTTCCTCCTTATCCTTAAACTGTGACCCCTTGTTCTGGACTTCCCCAACATCGGGAACAATCTTCCTGCATCTAGCCTGTCCAACCCCTTAAGAATTTTGTAAGTTTCTATAAGATCCCCCCTCAATCTTCTAAATTCCAGCGAGTAGAAGCTTTTGTGCTTTTGTTGTGTTGCTCTAGTACCAATAGAAAATTATGCTTCGATACCTTTGGTTTGGTTAGATGGTAAATTTTACAATTGTTAATTTTTCTTAAAGTTCAACGAGGTGCATTTCCCCGCAGAGATGTGCAGATACACAGCCTGAAATCTGCCCCCTACACAGATGGACCACAACTTGTGTTTGCATGTACGCAGTCATAGAATCTAGAATCAAGATCTCGCTGAGCTATCAGGAATAAACACACTTCCAGGGGTTTGTAGCTGGAGATATGAATTTATACCAAAAAAAAATATCGAGGTTACTGTATTTTACCATGTTATGTTAGCGATGTGCTCTTTTGCCAAATATATGGGTGGATTCATTTTTGCTTTATGCTATATCCATAAAGTGATAACAGTAATAGAGGCAAAATTTGTGTGCAAAGTAAAATTGAGACATCATAGTTGGAAAGTACTTTGATGCAGTTTAATTGATATCTAATTTTATTCAAAGTAGCAGGACTGTTTAGTGGGCGATGTCCTGCTCCTACTCCGTGCTTCTCTTTTCTCTAGCATCAAAAAATACATTTTGCATGTCAATAATTTCATATTTCATGAAGCAATTGATTCTTTTAACTGATAAGCTATGATAAAATTGTCTTGCCACATGCAGTTATCAAATTGGGCCAGATCCAGCCTCGATCCAAGGATCGTAACTGTAGTAGCTACAGAGATGATGAGGTGCAGTAGAAAAAGTTATTGCATAAGATAAGAGCACACAGGGTTGGGGTAATATACTGAATTGGCATGGATGAGGGAATTGGAAAGGGCTTTAGTAATGAGTGGGTTAATGCTGCAACAGTAGAATTGTTCTGTAAATTGAGTAATGGGGAAATATGTTGAAAAGGCGATACGGTTAGGATTTCCTAACAAATTAACTTGTGACTAATGTGGCATTACTGTGTGACCTTAGGAAAGGCATATTGAGATTACCAATATTTTCAGTTAAACTGTGGAGAGATTTTAGTTCACTTAACTGACGTTTGAGTTTTTGCTTCCTTTTTACCTTGGGGAGGGAGGGAGGGGGTGGAGGAAGGAATCTTTCCAATATGCCAATTTGAAACATAATTTTTTTAAAAAGAAACCATCATCGGCGGCAAGCTGGCGCAGCGGTAGAGTTGCTGCCTTACAGCGAATGCAGCGCCGGAGACTCGGGTTCGATCCTGACTACGGGTGCTGTCTGTATGGAGTTTGTACGTTCTCCCCATGACCTGCGTGGGTTTTCTCCGAGATCTTCGGTTTCCTCCCACACTCCAAAGACGTACAGGTTTGTAGGTTAATTGGCTGGGCAAATGTAAAAATTGTCCCTAGTGGGTGTTAGTGTGCGGGGATCGCTGGGCGGCGCGGAACCGGTGGGCTGAAGGGCCTGTTTCTGCACTGTATCTCTAAAAAATCTAGAAACTTCAGTAAATATGGACAAAATTTAACATTGAGTCAACATTTGGAAGCTTATGTAAATGACTTACAAAATACCACAAAGGATTTATTTATATTTTGTACTGCAAATCATAATATTTTTTGCAGACGTGTAAAATTATCCTGCTCTACAGGCAGTTCCCAGGTTACATTACGCTTACATTTCTGAGACCTCTCCATAATTTCTCTGCAAGTAAAATGTCCACTTTCTTTGTAACCCATATGGCATCACTCTGCGTACACTTGCTATAATCCAGTCATTTATTAAGACCATTTTATTATTGTTTCTGGGTTAAAATATGATATGGAACAAAATTATTTTGTCCATCTTTGCATTGCTTCAACTTCTGTATTCCACTGGCAAATGCTTCACTCCTTCGGAACTTCAGGTTGTTAGTATTTTATCATCATATCATCATATCATATATATACAGCCGGAAACAGGCCTTTTCGGCCCACCAAGTCCGTGCCGCCCAGCGATCCCCGTACATTAACACTATCCTACACCCACTAGGGACAATTTTTACATTTACCCAGCCAATTAACCTACATACTTGTACGTCTTTGGTGGTCTTTGATCACTGAAAGTTTCCTGAGTTTCTATCAGCTCTTGATAGAACTATTGCTCAATTCTTCAGTGCCAGGAAGAGTAGGAGGTGAGCACCACCAGTGTAGCTTTATTTCATCCACCTTAAATATGTGATCTGAAAATGAAATGCATTCAATCACTAATTTTTTGAAGAGTCCTTAATATTTCTCTGATGGTACATGATCAGTTGAGTTCTTCTTGTTCAATACTCACTGTCAGATTATTCCATGGAGTTCCACGTGGCATGAAAATCAATTGGAAATGTTTAGACCATTTGCTGATTTAAAACAAAAGTGGTGCCTTTTCAGTGAGCCTTTGCCCAAAGATTGGGGTTTCTTCAACATGTTTAAATGCAAACCATTCATCATTCTTGCCTCTCCTATTTGTTAGGACAAAATATGCTTTATGCTACTGGTTTACCCATATCTGGGCCTGTATTAAATTGATTTTTTTTTTCCTATGACTTGATACCATAGATAATGAAGCCCATTTTGTTTTATTTCAGCAGTTCTTATTTTCTCTCATTTGGTATATATCATTTGCCTTAATGTATGACAACACCACTCTCTTGTATTTTGCAGATGATTTATTCACCTCTATGATGCGTAGATATAGTTGCTAACCATTTTAACTCCCCTTCCCATTCCCACACTGATCTTTCTGTACTGGTCTGCATCCATGCCAGAGTCAGTCCATGTACAAACTGGAGGAATAGCACCTTATATTCAACTTACAATCTAACGATATGAACGTTGAATTCTCCAATTTTAATAACCTCGAACTAATGCTCACCCCCGTGCCCAACTTGAACTCCCTCCCATTTCTCCCCTCCACCCCCTGCTACGTTCCTTCTCCTGGCTTCGCAGGCTGCAACTCTTCAAACCTGTCTCATCTCTGGCCTTTGTTCCAAGCATCTGCCTGACAAAAAATCCCCCTTGCCTATGCCAATCTATCACCTGCTGACCCAAACCCTTTGTCCTGCCCCTCCCCCTTTTCCAGCTTTCTACTCCTCCCACCCACCCCTCCCCTCTACTATTGTTCTGAAGAACGGTCTTGACCTGAAATGTCACCTATCCATATTCTTCACCTATGCATGTTCTCCAGAGATGTTGCTTGACCTGCTGTGTTACTCCACAGCTTTGTCCTTTTTAGATTCTGATGCACTGGATATACAGTAAGATGCTCTTAACCTCCCTCAGGTCACGCATATGGATCTTATTGTTGTAAATAAACTTTTGGTTGTATGTTATAAGCAGGAAGAAAGATTTTGTATGTATCTTAAAGCACACCAGTTTATTTAAAGGTTCTTCAGCTCCTGTGTTGTATGAATTGCAATATGTATGGTCTCTTGGAGGAACAATTGAGCAGTTTTAAAACCCAGCATATGAAGTTCACAAATCATGTCATTTCTTTAACTTAGAACACTTTTGATCTAGCAATTTCAATTTTTATTATTGCATTATTAGTTCCAATTCATTTGTACCTGCCATTCAAGAAGGCACAGGAAACATATGAAAAACAGAAGACCGCAAACTTATTCTCTCGCAACTTGGAATTTGATTCTGGATATACTTTACTGCTGGCATTTCTGACACATTTTTCTCATTATAAAATCCCACATCAGCTATTTGGATGTTCTTTGCAAACTGCAAAAGGTTACATGTGACAGATGTAAAAGGGCGGAGATACTAGTTAGCAGTCCAAAACTAGAACACTTATTCTTTACTGATAAATCCCAAGAAACAATTCAGGGTATGCTTAGATGTTGAAAACATCAAATTTGCTTCCACATTGAGTGGTTTAAGAGGACCAGCATTTATGCATTGAAGGGGAAACTGGATACGTATCATTATGGACAAAGAAATACAAGTATAAAAGCATAGAACTGCTCCAGTGTGGCTGGAGGTTCTTCTGGTTATCATGTCCTTGCTAGATCTTGGCTGTGTAACCTAGTCTGTGCTAGTCACCTGCAATTGCTTCATAACCCTGCAATTTTTCATATACACTTAAATATTTATTCACACTTTCAGGCTGTGCATTCCAGGACATAATTAGTTGTGGCCTATACTGGGAATTTTATGTTGTATGTTTTATCTAAACCTGCTCAGACTTTGCACACCTGTCAGAACTCCTCTTGATTGTTTCTGCTGCAAGGATGCAAAACTGTGACTCGCAACTCTTTTTCTGTCATGTGTTACCTCATCCCTAGAACTATTCTGGTTAATCTTTGCTTGCTGTCCCTCTGGGACCTCTAATTCCTGCAGTGTCATGACCATAACCCGATGCAGCCGTCTAGTTGTGGCCAAACCACTTTTATCAAATCTCCAACATAACATGTAGGAATTAACTGCAGATGCTGGTTTAAACCGAACATAGACAAAAAATGCTGATGTAACTCAATGGGGCAGGCAGCATCTGTGGAGAGAAGGAATGGGTGACGTTTCAGGTCAAGACCCTCCTTCACACTGGAGTCTGAAGAAGGGTCTCGACCTGAAACATCACCCATTCCTCCTCTCCAGAGATGCTGCCTGTCCCGTTGTGTTACACCAGCATTTTGTGTCTATCTCCAACATAACGTGTTTGTTCTTGCATTCTATATCCATTTATGAAGCCCAGAGACCCATAGGCTTTATTAAACCCCAAAGATGTGTTGAGATGAGGCCCAGCGCAAATTGGAGGAACAGCACCTCATGTACTCACTTGGGTAGCGCATCCACAGGAGATGCAACACCTGTCCCTTTACCTCCCCCTTCGGATCCATCCAAGAACCCCGAAAGTCTTTTCAGGTGAGGCAGAGGTTCACTTGCACCTCCTCCAACCTCATCTACTGTATCTGCTGTTCCAGGTGTCAACTCCTGTGGACCAAGCCCACGCTCGTCGATCGTTTCGTTGAACACCACTCCATCCACCTTAACCTACCTGATCTCCCAGTTGCTCAGCACTTTAACTCCCCCTCCAATTCCCAATCTGACCTTTCTGTCTTGGGCCTCCTCCATTGTCAGAGTGAGGCCCATTGCAAATTGGAGGAACAGCACCAAGTTGGAGAAACAACATATTTCGTTTGGGGAGCTTACACCCCAGAGGTATGAACATTGACTTCTCTAACTTCAAGTAGCCCTTGCTTTCCCTCTCTCTCCATCCCCTCCCCCTTCCCAGTTCTCCCACCAGTCTTTCTGTCTCCGACTACATTCTATCTCTGTCCCGCCCACTCCCTTGACACGTGTCGGAAGAAGGGTCTCGACCCAAAACGTCACCCATTCCTTTTTTAGTTTAGTTTTGAGATACAGCGTGGAAACATGCCCTTCGGCCCACTGAGTCCACGCTGACTAGCGATCTTTGCACATTAACACTATCATACACACACTAGGGACAATTTACAATTATACCAATCCAATTAAGCGACACACCTGTACGTCTTTGGAATGTGGGAGGAAACCGAAGATCTCGGAGAAAACTCACATGATCACGGGGAGAACGAACAAATTCCGTACAGACAGCACCCGCAGTCAGGATTGAACTAGAGTCTCCGGCGCTGTAAGGCAGCATCTCTACCGCTGTGCCCCCATGCCGCCCTTTCTCTCTAGAGATGCTGACTGTCCCGCTGAGTTACTCCAGCATTTTGTGTCTACCTTGAGATCTGTTCAGCCAACTTCAAAGACCTTTGCATATACGCATTCAGGTCTGTCAGTTCCTGTATTTCTATTATAGTGGTGCAATTGCCTTTCCGGAGATGCAATTGTTTTCTGGATCGTATCTCCGGTCACTCTGCGGCCTAACATCATGGAGTGAAGGCCTTGCTCGGCATTGACTTTGAGCCCCACCGCGGGGCCGTGGACTTGCCATCGGAGCCTGCGATCCCTTGCCTGGGATCAATACTCCAACTGCGGCCTGCGGACTTCAACATCGAAGAGCTCGCAGTCTTGGGTAGAGACCGATGTTGGGAGCTCCAAATCGCAGAAGGTTTTCCACCAGCCCCAGCCTGGGTCCGATCGCTCGGCGCGGGGGAGCTGAGATTCCCCCCCCCGATGCAGGAGCTTGACCACCCCAACGCGAGGGCCCAAATGCCGCTGGCTACGGGAGTAAGATCGTCCCGTCAACGGAAGGCTCGAGGTCCCCAACCACGGGAGAACAAAGCAGGGAAGAAGATTGAACTATTTTTTGCCTTCCACCACTGAGGAATGTGGAAGAGTCACTGTGGTGGATGTTTATGTTAAAATGTTTTTGTGTGTTCTGTTGCTTTTTATTGGTATGACTGTATGGCAAATGAAATTTCTCGTATGTTGCAAAACGTACTTGGCTAATAAAGTATGATTATGATTATGAATTTATTTTTTATCATTCCTTTTGCTGTAAAATTTGTCAAAAATAGTCTGTGCATTTGCCTTGGCTAAATTTCTGCACATTTGTAGAAAAAACAGTTACATAACTGTTACGGGAGTGCTTTGGGGGATTGGCCCCAAATGAATAGACTGGACCAGATTGCAGAGCAATCTAGAGAGATTATCAGATTTGTTTAATCCTCTGAGAACTGCAGAGATTTTGTTTGTTTTTAGTGTTTTTTCCTCCTGTCTCGAACAGAATCACTGTTAGGATGATTTCCACAGGAAACAATTCTTCCTATTTATCTCTTTTATAAAAATGTAAGAACGCAAAATAAAATCGGAAGATGGCCACTCAACCCCCTCAATTCTGCCCCACCATCTCATGAAATCATTGCTATTCTCTGCCACGTGACCATCTAGAGGATAACCATAAGACACACACCCAGGTCTGACGGTGGGCCTGCCTCGACTGAGGGTGTCTTCTGATAAAAGGCCGAAACACCCAGTGACGTTGAGGTACATGACTGAAGATGTGTCTGAATGGTAACAACATCACCTAGTGGTCATCCCCAAGAACAACACCAGTCAATTGTAGTACAAAACGTTAGAGATTGTAACAGCCAGTCATACTAATCAATCTGGGAGATGTGGGATTAAGAAAAACAAGACAAATACCCAACATAAAATCTCAGGAATGGTGCAAAATGAACATGAAAATAAACATTAACAAATTGGATGCATGTTAGGATGTAATTTTGGATACATCCACCAGATCATTCCTCTACCTGTATTCTTCAGTTACATGGTTATAGGTACAATAACTATCAGGCTAGATAAAATTAACATTAATTCACATTGGTTTCTACAGTAATAATGTAGTCATTTTACTTTTTTTAAACTACACGTTACCTATTGGCCATTTAAAAGGACAATTTCTTTCAGCTCATTATTTTATGTGGGAAAAATTACATAATTTATAAATGTGCTAATTGGTTTCTTGAAATTGATACTGTCCGCTTAAGAGCTGCCAGTGCATAAACCAAGAATAGTTGAACAGTGTAGAATTTAGTAAACTTTTAAAAAAATTGTACAGGATACTTGTTTTACAGTGGATGTCTATTAATGGGTTTGGAATTGAGTGAAGCACAGTGGGGCAAACATGGTGAACTTGGCGATATACTTATTTTAGCCCTTGTGACACAACAGTTAAGACGATGGAAAGAAAACATAGTTACGTCTGGTCCTTGTTTGAGATTGAGATGTAGTTCCTGCTGAGTTGGTTGTTATTTGGATCATAAGTAATAGCGCTCCAGTGAGTTTCAGTATCCGGGTGGAACCGCACAAATGTGCAAATACAGGTTAAGGACTGGGGTTACTTCTAAGGTGCCTTCTGGAGTCTGATAGTCTGCTAATGCTCACTTTTCTGGCTTCTAGAATTATTGATTATGTTCCAACAAGGAGTCAATATCTTTCCTAGATGTTGAAGGAAGCATTTATTGGAATGTTATGTTTTTAGTGTTATGTCCAATTAAAAAAATTATATAAAGATGGTAGTTCTCCCAAAATGTACTTTCCTCTTTAAAAATTAGAGTTGGAAAGTTGTACAAGGGATTCATTTGGCAGAAAATATTGTAAATTTTAATTTTGGTTGCATGGCATTTATAACCAATGCACAAGAATTTGCAGAAAGTTTGCTGCTTGTCTTGTGTGTATCTGTTGATAAAAGTTCTGAAGAGAGTACAGTATTTGTAGTTGTCCATTTCAAGTATGCAAAACCCATTTTCCACATCAGTAAAAGATTATTAGTAGTAACCCAAATGCCAAGAATTTTCTGTAAAATAATTCTGGAATATGAATTAATGTCTTTGCATAGTGAATATTTGTTGTGTCATTTTCATCCTAAATGAGCAATAAAATATCTATATATAGAAAAGTGTATTGTGGAAAATGATTTTTACTTTTGAGTGTTCATTTCTTTTCACCTCCATTGCTTCTGAAAAGTGCATAATGTGCTGGAAAAAGATACAGAGATAACTTGTGGTCCGGTCCTCGTGGTTTAGGAGATATATCTCTTCAAATTAATTCTTGGAATATGGGTGTTTCTGGAGAGGACATAGTTTAGTTCTGATGGAAGGACCTCAAAGTTGTGAACACTGCCCAGTCCATCACCGGCTCCGACCTCCCCACCATTGAAGGGATTTATCGGAGTCGCTGCCTTGAGTATGTGTGTGTGTGTATATGTATATATGTGTGTGTGCGTATGTATGTATCTGGATGTATAGTATGTATGTGTGTGTACTTGTGAGTATGTATATATACACTGAACTTTTTTTTCTCATTTATCATATTGTTTACAGTGTACTATGTTTAAATATTCTGTTGTGCTGCAGCAAGTAAGAATTTCATTGTTCTATCTGGGACACATGACAATAAAACACTCTTGATTTTGTAAGCTAATTCCCTTTTCATAGATGTACTTTCTGCTTCTTAGCATTTTCTGTTTTTATTTCCGATTTCTCCAGCATTTACAGCTTTGTTTTCTTCTGCTTTTTTGCATTCTTTCATTCAATGATAATTATAAGATTATTAGACACATGGGAAATAATGTAGGCCATTCAGCGAATCAAACCTGTTCTACTATTCCATCAGCCTGTGTGACTCTTGATCTACACGAGTCTAACTACTCTTCCGTAACAGCTGTTTTTTCCTCCCCTTATTGATCTATAATGCACGAATGGTCCTGACAAATTCGGGCCAAGACTGTTAAGAGGAGTAATGAATGAACTGGTATATTAATGTAGAAACAGGAAACTGCAGATACTGGTATACAAAAAAAAGTTACTAAGTGCTGGAGGAACAGTGGGTCAGGCAGCATCTCTGGACAACATTGATAAGTGACGTTTTGGGTTGAGATCCTTCAGGCTGCTTGTGGGGTAAGTTGGAAGAGAGGAGGGACAGGACAAAGCTTGGCAGGTAATAGGTTGATACAAGTGAGGGGGGGGGGTTGATGGGCAGATGGTCTGGCCAAAGGCCTGAGATAAAAAAACAGGTGTGAGACAAAAGGATTGAAGAGTTGCGAATTGTGAGGCGAGAGAAAGGAATGTAGATGGAAGACGAGGGCGAGGGGAAAAATGAGTATGTCGAAGTTGGGCACAGGAGTGGTGGGGGAGAAAAGGGGAGTGGTTTGGTTACCTAAAGTTGAAGAATTCAATGTTCCTATCATTGAGTTGTAAGTCACAGACTGAAAAATGAGGTGCTGTTCTCCAGTTTGCATGTGGCCTCACTCTGTCATTGGCATAATCATGTATCAGTGAACAAACCCACTTCTGACGTATTGGAGGTTGTTGCTCAATTAGCTGAAGGTAAACTATTGTGGTCTTGTTGTCTCCATGGGCTGACCTGATGGGTTTCCAACCAAAACGATTATCTTCCAGGTGTATCCTCCACCAATATGATGATTTTCTCTGATCCAGTTTAAGTGCCGCTTGGTAGGCTCTTGGGTGTTACTTGATCTGGGTGCTTTAATAGGAGTACTGACATGGCAGGTTGCTCAGTCATTGGGGTACACATTTGAGTAAGTTCAGCTGAATACACTGAAGAGAATTGAATTTGAAATCCTCGGTTAGTTTAGTTTATTTTCATGTGTACCGAGGACCAGTGAAAAGCTTTTGTTGCATGCTCACCAGTCAGCGGAAAGACTACAAATGTTTACAATCGAGCCATTCACAGTGTACAGATACATAATAAAGGGAATAATGTGAATAATGTTTAGTGCAAGATAAAGGCAAGTAACAGGTGGATGCAGGTGAGGGGGATTTTGATGGACAGGTGGTTAGATAAAGGCTAGTGATGAAAAGTCAGAAGATGTGAAAGAATAGGATTGAATACTGCACATTGTGAAGCTGGAGGAAGAAATATAGGTGGAAGGGGAGAGGAGAAATAGGTGCGTGCCCAGGTGGGGCACGGGGGAGAGGGGGATGGAAGGAGAGTGGGGTGGTTTGGTAGTTACCTAAATTTGGAGAATTCAGTGTTCATACTTTGTAATATTGTGAATATTTGTGAAATATGAGGTGCTATTCCACCAGTTTATGCATGGCCTCCCTGGTGGTCCAGGACAGAGAGGTCAGCATGGAATTGGGAAGAAGAGATAAAATGGTTAGAAACAGGGAGATCCAGTAGACTTTGATGGATCGAGCGCAGGTGTTTGGCGAAATAGTCGCCAAGCCTACACTTGGTCTCGCCAATGTACAGGAAGCCATACTGGGAACAATAGATACAGTGGATAGGTTAGATCAGATGCTCATCAACGTCTATCACACAATGGAAGATTACTGGGGATAATGTAATGTGCCTGAAGAAGTTGATGAAGTCTAATCAGGATCTTAGTGATGGAAATGTTGGCCTGGGAGAGATGTGGATCTTCTTTGTGGATTTCGATTTTTGTTGCAGGCAATATTGTATCCTTCCTCTATTTTGAGATGACTACCTGAATTCGCATTGTCTCAGAAGGTGCAGAAAAGATGCACAAGGATGTTGTCTGGACTGGAGGGCTTGTGTTGAATAGACTGTTTTCCCTGGAACCGATAGGACTAAGGGATATCTGTGTGGAGGTTGTCAAAATTATGAGGGGCATAGATAGGGTAGATGGTTACGTCTTTTTACCCAGAGGAGAGGAGTCTAACCTAGATGACATAGATTTCTGGTAAGAGGGGAGAGATTTAAGGGGGAACAGTAGGACAGGCTTTTCAACCAGGATGGTGGATATAATGGAATGAGTTCCCAGAATAAGTGATAGAGGCAGGTTTTGCGTGCACATAAACATAGGATTCTAACATCACCAGGTCATGGAGTTCTCAGAATATATTGCCAATGAAAAATATACCTCTACACTTTCCTGATCCAAATTAGTAAAGGCATTTGGGGAAACACACAATACTATGAAACCATTACTAAACTGCAGTGCTTTGAAAAGATGACAATCTTATTCTGTTTTTTTCTAATAAAAATAAAATTAATAGAAAAAAATTCTATATGCAAACAAAATGATTAAAAATAACACTGAAGCGTTTCAATGTTCCTTGGGTTATTGCATTGTGATGATGCAGTTTAAACAAAAATAATTTGTTTAGGGCATTCAATGAGATCATGGTTGATCTTTGACCCAGCTCACAAACCTGCCAATGCTCGGCATATCTTTTGGTTAGAGGAATTTGTCAATTGTAGATTTAAAATTAACAAATGTTTCAACATTGATTTCAATTTGCAGAAGAGTTTCAAATTTCTGGCGCATTTGTCTATAGAAGTACTTATTCAGATTGAAGTTGGATATAGTGGTTCATTATGCATCCCACAACAGTAAAGCTCAGCGAGCAGCTTAACATTATTGTATAAATTGATTTAGAGTTTTGACAGTTAACCTTGATTGGTTTGCTAGATTTATGACAACTGTCGACTTTGAAACAAACTATTGATTGCTCATAATCATCTTGTGGACCCAGACATATTTACTCATGTAGATTAACAGTTGCAGAAATTCTGAATACTCAAGAATGTACAAGAGGGCTGTTGAACATTTACCAACCAAAAGCGTGTTGTCAGATCACAATAAAAAAAAACTCACCTTTGTGTTTCTAGCAGGAGAGTCCTATGCTATAAAGTATTGACTTTGAATTACTTGGAGCTAATGAAGGAATATAGCCCCCAATAGCATTCTAACTTTGCACATTCCATTACTGGAAAAAATACATCCCTGCACTTTCCTGATCCCACTTTGTAAAGGTGCTGGGGAAGCTCATCAAACCATGAAACAGGTTTGCTGACCAATCATTCATTATGAGAATTATTAAGAAAATGTTACTGGTAAAATCACAAACTTGCCAATTTAACAAAGTTAAAGTTGGTTCTTTGAATTCCAACTTAAAAAGTAGTGACTTTTCTTAGAATTGATTTACCCAAGGACAGTTGCCACAAAATATTATTTCAACTACTTTTTGGCAGAATCCAAAATTAGATTAAATTCTCAGGCAAAATGCAAAGTGCTGGAAGAACTCAGTGGGTCAGGAAGCATCTGGGGGGGGGGAGGGAATGTAGGGAATCTGAAATAATTACTTGCTAACCATTTTAACTTCTCTTCCCATTCCCATACTAATCTTTCAGTCCTTGGCCACCTCCTTTGCCAGAGTGAGGCCACATGTAAACTGGAGGGACAGTCTTTCATATTCTGCTTTGGTAGCTGAACTCTCCAAAACATCACCTGTCCATTTCCTCCCCAGATGCTGCCTGACACGCCAAGTTCCTCCTGCACTTTGTTTTCAAGATTCCAACATCTGTGGTCTCTTGTGTCTCATTCTCTCCTCTTGGGCTTAGATTTTGGGCAGTTGAATTTGCCATAGTACATTGATTTAGTTAAGATTGTTTGCTTCCATACATTTGATTTTTGAATGATTCCTCTCCATGGATGTTCCAATTATTTTCCTTAAGTTACCCATGAAGATGGTCATTGGTCAGCCATTAAAAAACTGATGCCATGGGTTGTGAACCCTTGCTGTGCCCTCAACGGATTTCAAGAGCTCTGCTTGAGTTGAGCCTGATTGCATCCTCATCACTGATGGACCTGGTAATCCTTTTTGAGTCGATGCACTAAAACTGGTTTGTCTCTTGGTCAAAGGTGCAGTCTTGTGAGATATATTGGGACCCAGAACTACAGAAGAATGCTATTAATCAGTCATCCTTATCGAGTGTGTTTTTCATTTTGAAGTAAATACCAATTCTTTATTCTAAAATGGTTAAACATAATTTTTCTTTTTAAAAGAAGAAAGCTTTTCCACTTTAATGCAAGTTCATTTTGCCAAGCTTTTTGTTTATTTCTGGAAGTATTTTGCAACAAACAATTCCTCTTACTTTACATTGCTGTTTAAAGATTAGGTACAGTTAATAATTAAGAGCATGTGCTCTTTAACAGCAAGAGTCAAGTACTATTCAACCTCTTCAACTTAGAAAGAAAATGATTTTAGATGTTCAATTGTATTTCTGCATTATGTAAATACATTTTTATGAATATTACTGTTTTGTTTCTCAATCCATTTCATTTATCTCATTTCTCTTTTTGTACCTGATTTGATTGGTTTCTGTTGTTACCACTTTCTCAATTCTCGATGCCCCAAGTGGCATATATTGTGGCTTTTATAAGACAGTCAAAATTAGTTTCCAGCAGTGCACAGTGACACTGTTCCAGATGATGTATTGGCATGACTGTTTCATAAAATATTGTGGTATTTATTGGAGTGCAGGTCCAAGTATGTGTCAGATACAATTATGTTTAATAATTTGGGGAGTTCTCTTAAGGGTGTTAAACTGTTGTGCTAGGAGGTAATGAATGACCAAGTGATGGGTCTCCTTGGACATACTGTGGACTTGTTTTGTTGCTGGTTTCCATAGAACTGGGGTGTAACTGCATTTCTGCAAATGTGCGTATTTTGAAATGTTGTTTTCTCTTGATAATACCACCCTCTTCGCTGCAAAAACAGCTTTGTTAAATTATTATCAAAGCATTCCTAAAGGTTTAGTTTTATGCGCTATACAATTTCTCACAATTGCACAGATGCAAGAGGCCATCGAGTGCTTGCTGACCATGCAAGAGCAATCTAACTGCTCTGTTCCTGCTTTCTCCCCATACCCCTGCAAATGGTCTCCTTTGAAATACATTTGCAGTTCCCTTTTGAACGCCACTTGCCTCCCTTGCTCAACACCAGCAGACTCCAGTTTTTCCACCATAAGTTTTTGAAGAAAAATTATTTGATCCTTGCATCAATTTGGGTTCTTTTAAAAGATCACCTTCATACTATGACTTTAGCTCTTGATTCTTCTACTAGTCAGAGCGGCTTCTCTCCATCAATTCTACAGTTTAAATATATCGGATAGTTCTGCTTTAATGTGATAGTTGTGTTCCTAAGAAACCTTGTTATAGAAAATTGCTTAATAAAGACCATTGTGTCTGGGGGGGGGGGGGTTAGGGACTAGAAAGTTTCAGACTCACAATAACAGTTATTTTTCCTGCAGGATTATCAAAAGTAAAGGGCTTTTTAACAATTACATTTATATTTGTTACTGCAAGCTAAAAATACTTAAGTTGCAAGTTACATTGTTTAATGTAACATTGTTCATTGCACAAGTGTCAATAGAAGTGATTAACATGTTAATTTCAATGGCATGCCATGGTTAAAGTGGTAGCTGTGTTCTTAAGCAACAATGGTCCCTTGATTATTGTGGGAAGGTTATATGAAAACAAGGTTATTTTCTTTCTGCCTGTTAATTTATAAAATAGCTTTTAAGTGGTTCTCTAGTTCTCAATCAAAATTGCGGTATAATGAACTCTGCTTGCATGATACAAATAGTGTTTCCTCAATCATCACTCACTTTGTATCCAATTAATATTACGGAAAATGGACACAAAAAGCTGGAGTAAATCAGCAGGACAGGCAGCATCTCTGGAGAGAAGGAATGGGTGACGTTTCCGGTCAAGACCCTTATTCACACCCTTCAATGTTATGGAAATTTGCATTATCTCAGAATTTATTTTACTTCTATCAGGATTCCATCTCATCCTTTCCCATTGGAAGTAGAACAGCTCGAGCTTCTCTTGTCCCTTCCTGTAATTAGAGTCTCTCTCTTCCTAGCATAATTTTAATAAATCTCTTCTACAACATCTCTATGGCCATTGCATCTTTCTTATGGTAGTGTCTAAACTAATGTTTTACAAATATTCATCATAACCTTTTTTTTGCATTATGTGCCTTTGCCGTTAGATGCCGAAGGTCCAAACTTTTTTTAACTGTTCTCTCAGTTTGTACTATTTGCTTCCCAATTACATTGCACATAAGGAAAACATTAGTCTGACATTGGGAAATCAGATGTTCCTGAAATCTTGTGGTTTGTTTTGTTCATTTAAAAATAGTGCTTAAAAGTTGTTGCTGGGAACTATTGTATTTTCATATTTCTTTGTGATATTTGGCCCATCGGTCTCTGCTGACTCCCAAGGAAATCCCTTTTTCCTGTCAATTGCAGGGAGAATCTGTTAACTCTATGCAGACGGCACTGGAGATCAGGATTTTGAACCTGAGTCACTGGAGCAGGAAGACAGCACTCATTCTAGCTGCACCAGTGTACTGTCTGTGGTTTGAATGTCTGGTTTATTGAACACCATTTCTCCTTCAATTCACAAATTTATTTTCACATTGTTCTATTGGAACTGCTATATTGAGGCTGAAAAATATAATGTGCTGCAGTGTAACATTTAGAAAAGATATGTAGCTAAGTGTTTATTTTGTTTTCTTTTAAGGCTCATCATGACAACAGAAATTAGCTCGAGTGCTGCCACAGGAAATCCACAGCAGCCAAGTTCTGAACAAGACCCTCCCAAGTTTGACAAACCGGACGGTCAGCCAAAGGAGAATCAGCAGTCGGAAGAGGTGGTGGACAAGCAAACGGGTGGAGACCAGAACACACCAACAACACCAGTCAATGGTATTCCAACCAACAAAGAGGAGGCAGCAAAGGAGCAGTCATCCAGCAGCAAAGGCTTGTCTCGTTTCTTGCCTGGCTGGTTTAAAAGACCCAAGTCTCAGATTTCAGAAGAGGAAAGTGGAAAGGAGGTTGGTGTCGCTTCTGAACCCAGCAACGCAACACCAGAGCAACCACTAGATTCAGTAAAGCAAACAGAAGAAGGCGAATTAGTTGAGCAAGGAGCACCTATCGCAGATCAGGAGCTGGATGATAACATTGACGAAGAAGCAACATTAGATTTGCATTCTGTTAGCAGTGCTGAAACTCAGGTAATTGCCACTTTTTTAGAATACATTTGTGCCTAATGGCCAGATGATGGAAATGTGTATTTGATTGTTTTAAGTCTGGTCTTGCATGTAATGGGAACTTTTTGTTGTCACAAAGCAATAACTACTCTGCAATAGTAATATCGTGGAAAAGAAATATAAATCAGTAGAACGTTCCTCTGTGTGGAGCAATTGCTTTCTTTGAATTGAATGAAATTTTGGCTCAAGCACTGTAATGTTGAAATAAATACCATACGCATTGTAGCCAAGCTACTGGGGGAATATATCAAAAATTCAACTCATCAATGATAGTTAAAATTATAATTTAAAAGTATTCTTGAATTTTCTCACTTGCTGCCATTTTTGTTTACTATTTTACCCTTGAATTCAGGTAATGTATGTTAACATTGAAAGTCACTTTTAGACAGTTGCTTTTGTTTTGCAAGTATGAACAGCTTGCAAAGCATTGGTTTCCAAGACTAATCTTTGTCCTCTATGTAATCAGAAGTTTGATTGAAAAGAAACCTCATAAAATGGTGGAAACTCAACAAGACTTGAGGAGAGAGGAGAGTTAATCAACCTTTTCGTACATTTTTTTAAAATTGCTACTCATTTTAAATAAATACACGCCTTGGCAGGCTATAGGTCCTTAAAAAAATGATGATTAAACCAAGATCATCTGTGTAGCTACAGGGCTTAATGATTCGGATGAGGAAGGGTTTTTTCCATTTCAAGAATGGTTTTGGATGGAAACTACTTTCTCCATCCATTTACCAGAATAATTGTGTTTCTTTTAGTGCACAGCTTGTAAAGTTTTACCTGTGGATGAGAGCTTTACTGATAAATGTGGAAAATAAATATTTAGAAATAGAATACCTTTTTATGCTGTCATTATTGAACTAGAGTTCACCTGATCAAAACTAAGCAGTGAACATTATAGCCTATGGACAATGGCAGCGCTTGTTAATGACGGTTAGCTCAAAAATCAACCTGTGAATCCCAAGAAATGTATTCCTTTTTGTCTTGATCATCATATTTGTTTTTTCCCCATCAGAGTTTCGATTGATTTTAGTGGTGTTGACTTATTTAAATCTGAAGGGCATTTATTAATTATTGCTCTTTGAAGTATATTCATTTCAATGTAAAAAGAAATGTGATCCTCAGGGCTGAAGACTTCTGAAATTCACGCTATAATTTGTAACAGTTGCGTAACAATTTTGTTTATGTTCCAGCCAGCCCAAGAAGAAAAAGATATTGGCCCAGAAAAGGCTTCTGAAGTTAAGGATGAAGTAAAGCTAGATGTTACTGAGGAAAAAACTGAAAGTACAGAGTTAAAAACCAGTAAGGATTTAAAACCACCACCCAAGGTTGCCAAAAAATCAAAAAACATGCACTGTAAGGTGACTCTTTTGGATGAAACTGAATTTCAGTGTGATGTTGAGGTAAGAATAATGCACTCTTTCTGGCATTGAATATTTTCTGTGTGGCTTTCAACTGATTTTAGGTGTCAACTTGGCCAGGGAGGTTCATAGATACCTAAAACCCTTGTAACCAAAAGGGGTCTGCCCAGTAATAGTCTGCATTGAAGATAAACTTCAAACCAATATGTGTGAAACAAATTTTTATTTGTTTTCCCGCCTACTCTTTGGTCGTGCTGCACTGTTCTCCTACTGAGAGGATGGGACGATAACCTGCCTCCAGGTATTTGCACCATTTAAACTAGCCACTAGGTGTGCAAGAATGCTCTGGGGTGGTCCCCTCTTTTTCCAATCCTCCCTTCACAAAATCTTCTGCACCTTTAGTTTGCAATTTCTCAGTTGTAAACTTAAATGCTTAATCACCATTTGATGAGTCATATAAGAGGGGTTCTGTAGTGTGGTGGGACCCCAGCTCACGATCATGAGTCTAGCAACCTTATTTTAGCAGAGGAGCACAAATGAACTGCCAAGACCTACACAGTAATAAACAGGCGGGTTTGTAAAAGGGTTTGAGAGCAGAATAGCTAAACCTGCCATGGATGAACAAACTCAGGCTGGGTTTTAAAGCAGGAGAAAAATACTGATTTTGTTTTTGGCAATTTTGCCTTAGCTTTATATTTCTGGGAAAGAATCAGTAAGGCTTTAAGTGGCAAATTCATTTGTCTCTAAAAATAATTTTGCAGTGTTGTTTCACATGAGTTGGGTATTTTGCATCAAATGCAGGTAAGCAATTTTCAAAAATAGCAAGAACGAATTTCTATCCAATATAGATAGTTTGGTTTACTAGAGCATGTTAGTTTTTCTTGAACTAGACGACTGAGCCTAACCTTTCTTTGATTGTCAGTGGATGCAAAACCCCAGAGCTGAACTGCCCACACAGTGCATTATAGCTGCTTGAAGTGCTGTTAGCATGGCCGAACAGTGGGTCCTATCTAATTTTAATATCCAGGGAGATGCATTAATTTTGCCAGTTGACGGGAGTCTGTGTTTAAATACAAAAGCTAAATGTCATTCCAAAAAAAAATGAGACTTGACAAAGGGATTATAGTAATCATTGACAAAATCACCTCAATCATTGTTGTCACCAGGCTTAATTGTATATTGGCAAGTTGCGGATTACTTAAGTGCTGTTTTCTCAGATACTACAACAAACAGGTCTTTATTTCAGCGTTGTATTACTCAAGGTACTGTTGCTGATATTTGGTGGAACAAAATCATTACTTGCACTGCCAATTGTTATTCACAGTTTAAATGGGCACTATAATAGAAATTGCACTATAAATTATGCTTCTCCAAAACCTAGTGACAACATGTGTAATTACACAGCAATAATGCATGTGCAATATTTGGTGATGTTATATGAATTGGCTTTAATATTGAGCATTGAAAGTATTCAGCCTCTTAAATCATGGTACTGCAAATTGATACATATTAAAATACTGTAGTATATCCTTGTTGATACAGAGACATTCCAAGGGGCATGAGCTGTTCACTAAAGTATGTCAACATCTTAATCTTCTGGAGAAGGACTATTTTGGACTGGCCTTTTGGGATTCAACAAATCAGAGAGTAAGAAACTTTATTTTATTTTCAAAATCAGGCGATATTCATGTCAAAACCTAGCTATTGTTTTTCTTTCTTATTGAGGCATTCAAATTTTGATTTGATAATTCAGCTTAATAACCTGTCACATGTAAGTGAGTAATGTTCAGCTTTGAATTGTAAATACAGGAAGTTCTCCTATGATGTGTATTTTCATACCACAAATTGAATATTGATAAATACACCATTTGTATTATGCAGGTTAAATTGGTTATGAAGCAATTTCTATTGTGAATGAGAGAAACACTTAAGTTATTTAAAAAATTGACATGTAGAAAGAAAAACTGAGGGGGAAGAAAACCCTTAGGGGGAAGAAACTGTTTCCATGTAATCTCCCTGCAATAATTGGACACCATTGTCCCTTGAAATTGACAACCAGTCACTTCTTTTGACACGGGTGCAATGACACTCTGTTAAACAATGTAATGTACATCCATTAATGTTTTTAATCTGCAGTAACAAAAAAAACATAGCTATTAAAAAGATCTTTATTTTTGAAACCCTATGAGAGAAATAACTTCTGTTACTGCAATTGTTTTTACAATGTGATTTTTCTAAAACATAAAGTTTCTTATGAATGCAACTGTCGTGTCATAGTTGAACTTCTTGAATATAAAGAAAACCATGACATAATGGAATAATGGACTATTTGTATCACTTTTCTAGATGTGAATGGTATAGTATGAAAGTGCCAGAATTGATATATTCTTGCAAGCTGTTCATTTCCTACATTTCACAGAATCATACCACACATAAGGAAGCCAAATCTTGTAAAGACCCAACCAATTAGTATTCACTAACTCTTTTCCCCATAGTCTAGCAATTTTTTATTCAAGAATGTATCCAATTTTCTTTTGAAAATATAATTATTAAATCTGTTCTCACTGCACTTTTAGCTCATTACAGTTAAACTCAATGCAGATCAGAGTAACACACTACATAAAAACAAAACTTATCTCATCTCTGGTTCTTCTACCAGTCATCTTCCAAAATTGTACCTATGACCCTTGTGTCACTTGCATCTATCTGCTTACTTCATCAAAACACTCTTATTTTGAACATCTGTCTCTATTAAATCTCCCTGTAATCTTTTGTGCCAGCAAATAACAACATTGTTTTTAAGATGTTCTGTGTAAATAAAGTCCTTTGCCTCTTGTATCAAACAAATCTGCTCTGAAAATTTGTGTTGGTATTAAATGATGAAGATGCTAAGATGAGCAAATATTTAATAAGATCTGGCAGGAAAAGTGTATCTGGAAAATGTTCCTGAAGGTGAATAAATGGGTAGATTGGTAGTTTAGATTATTTATCAACTAACTTTAATGGTGCAGATATTCTATTAGTGCTTTTATATTAAGGATTTATCTTGGCTTTCAACTAAATGAGGCACAGTTTACCATTTAAAGTACTGTTCCAGGTTTTATAGAATGGGGCTCAGCATATTCCCATGATGAAATAAATTGCATGGAAGAAAATGAGCTTTAAAATATCAAGTTGGTAGATACCTGTGAGATGCTATTGGACTTGTAAAAGCAGAACAGAGCATTGTGCAAGATAAAATGCTGGCGAACTAGTATTAGGACTATTTTTTCTATTTGCTCCTCCAGGAGTAGGTGATGTAAATGAGCCTGCTGTGTATTTCAAAAGAGTCGTGATTGGTCTGCATTTGGATTATATATAAATACTGAGCACTTTATGCATGTTGTATCGTTTGAAACATCACTTTAATTTTGCTTCCTATTGAGATGTGAGTGCTGTGCAATTTGTGAAATTATACTTTTTAATCCAAAGTATTTTGTTCACGGGTTAAACGGTCTGTACAGTTATCACTTTCCATCACAGTTGGGAGACAATAATGGATGAATAAAGCCTCGGAGATAATTTAATTTCTATTTAGAACCATTTGAATGGCTGAATTATACCTTTGGTTTATTTGATGAGTAAGGTTAAATAGTGTTATCAAACACTTGTCATTATCCCTGGGTTTTCAGAGCTGAATGTGATCTGAATAACTGAACATGGAGTCAATTGTGAGCCTGAGTTGTAGTGCACAATATTTGTCATTAATGAGAATCTCAGAGCATCAGAACACGGGGTATTACCTGATCTTTATTTATTACTTCCATATGTTGAACATGTTTATGGAAAATAAAACATTTTAATTTTTGGGCACCAAAACTGAATATCTTGTGCATTTGAAATTATTTTTATAATGCATTTGATAATCTGGCATTTTTAGCAAAAGGCAGCACTCTGAACTCCATGTGGGCATTTCAGCTCATAATATTTCATGATGGTAAATTGGGGACTCTTTACAAATAAAGTTTCATGTCAGAGTTGCCCTGATGAGGTATTGGTTTAAAGGTTGATTGATATGTAAAATTATCAGGAGGTTAAGAATTTTGTATGAAAAGTTGTGAACAGCAGATAGAATATACGTGGGATTATCAGTGGCTTGGTCCTACGGATTCGGAACTGGCCTATTGATAGAATACAGAGTGTTGTGATGGAAGGACAATATTCAGGCTGTAGATCTGTGACCAGTGAAGCTCCGCAAGGATCCATGCTAGGACCTCTGGTATTTGTGATACATATAAATGACCTGGACACAACTGTGGACAGCTTAATTAATAAGTTTGCAGATGAGGCCATGTGCTGGGATTGTGGGGAGAGTGAGGAAGGCTATCGAAGTATGCAGCAGGATATAGATCAGCAACAGAAATGGGCAGAGAAATTGCAGATGGAGTTTATTCCGACCAAGTGTGAGGTGTTGAACTTTGTACATCAATGCTGTTCATCAATGCTTTGTACATCAATGCAAGGGTTATTCCATTAATTATATATTTTCCACTAACATTTGACCTCCCAAAGGGATTTTGGGGACCAAGTCCATAACTCCCTGAAAGTGGCAACACTAGTAGATAGTGGTAAAGAAGGAAAATGGTTCGCTTGTATATAGGTTGGGGTATTGAGTATAAATGTCAGGAAGTCTTGAAGCAGCTTTATAGGACTTTGGTTAGGCTGCATTTGGAGTATTGCATGTAGTTCAGGTTGCCCCAATACAGGAATGATGTGGAGGCTTTGGAAAACGTGCATAGGATGTTTACCAGAATGATGCCTGGATTAGGGGGTATTGGCTACAGGTTGTTTTTTTCTTTTGAACATGCTAAATGGGCTTTCTTTTATGATTATAGATGTGGTGACTTCACTAATATGTTGAACCCATTGTTCAGGATTTGGTCCAAAATGTGATTTATATTTACATTTGTCAAACAAGCAGTACATGTAACATTTTTTATGATTTCAGAATTGGCTGGATCTTACCAAAGAGATTAAGAAGCAAATGCAAGGTAAGATATTTTCTCATCCAATTCATCTAAAATCACTTATCTGGTTTACTCAATAGCAGGATTCTGTTGTCGGATGTATTCCAAAGCTTCTAAGAGTTTGTCTGTGCAACATAGATCCTAAATGATCCTTGAAGGATTGCCCACAGCTGCTTGTTTATAAATTCCTCACCAAATAAATCTGATCGTGTTGGTTACGTAACATTGGCATAAGCAGTACTTTTATTTTGTACACATTAGGGATTTCATGATGGCTTGAATTTTTTTGAAATTCTATTTTGCACTAGGATGCCTGTCAATGGTCTCTGATTTTACTGCCTTGAATATTTGCAAAATAAATTATTATTGAAGGCCAGGTATAGATCCTGAAGGTTGAATCAGAATCTGCAACTCATGGGGGATGATGGGAATCACAGCCAGAGTTGGAAGCAAGCAATGACTTGGAGACGGGAATCTAGGTATTGCAGGGCCAAAACTGCAGTAGAGCAATTGGGAATGTGGGGATCAGAGCTAAAATAAGGAGCAGGGAGGGTGGAGTCAAATGATAAACTGGACCAAGCTTGGGAAGTGTATCGGTGCAGTGAACCCTGGTCCAGGGTCACGATTGGGGGGGGGGAGGGGCCAGGGATTGTGGACTTGAGTTAGAAAGTGAGTTGAGGTTTGCTGGATTGGTAGGCAGTCGGGGATTAATGACAATACATTGTTTCTTTGTGTTTCAGGTGGTCCATGGGATTTTACTTTCAATGTGAAGTTTTACCCTCCAGACCCGGCACAGCTGACTGAAGATATAACAAGGTGTACAGCTGTTTTCTCTTAATTTGTTTCAATCAAGATTATATTTGTTTGTAATGTTTTTGAAAATGTTAAGTGCTTTGCTTGGATATGCATGGGTACTGAATATAATTACCATGTAATTACTAATGTGTGTAAAACGATAGTATGTAAATTTTGAAATCTTGTGCAAGTACATTCATTTCATGGCAGTAGAAATTAGAATACTTTAAGATGGTTAAATATAAAAAATGTGCTGGGCTGGATTATAACTTGGTTGGAATTTTAACAACTATTTTACAGGTAGCTCAAAATATTATTTAGAAGGCTATTATTTACAATATTCCATAGGGTACTGAAAGCTAATGCAAAAATATGATTATTTAAAACTAATGAAATGAGCATTTGTAGTTAAATCGACTTATTTCCAGAACTATTTCATGAAAGACCTGGATTTTGTGGTAATAATGCCTAGCAAAAGTGTTGGCATTCACAGTCATTACAGAGTGAAATTGACAACAATTACTCGGATACATATTTGCATAGTTGAGAAATTCCCAGAAATATTTTGGTGATTCATTGTTCCCGACGGAGAGCACTGTTCATCCCAGAATATTCTCCAACAATCAGTTGATGTAGACCTTGGGTATTTATCAAATATTGATGCTCCAAAGTACCCAGAAAACAATAGACTTTACTCCTGTAATGTAAGGGTTAAACCCTGCGTATATTTCGTTACAGCTTCATGAGACTCAGCATTTGAGCATCATAGAATCCTGGAGAGACACAACACCAAAAGCGAAACATCTTCGGCACACCAAGTCAGGACTGAAAATTAGTCATGTATTTTCACACCAATCCTAACCTAACCCATTTTATTTCCCCATACAAAAAACATAGTGCTGTAAGAATTCGGAAGATCAGGCAGCATCTGTGGAGTGAATGAATAACAAGTAATTAGAGTCTGAAGAAGGGTCTCATCCCGAAACATTATCTGTCTATTCCCTTCACATATGCTGCCTGATTCACTATCCTCCATAACTGTGTTTTTTGCTCATAACTTCAGCTTCTGCAGTCTCTTATGTCCATTACTCTCCCCATATTTCTCTCATGCACCCCCCCCCCCTTCCCCAAACTCTACCATTCATCTACAGACTAGGGCCAACTTCCAATACCCAATTAATCTGCACACTCGTCGCCAGTGCTGAGAGGAGCAGCTCTACTTACTGTGCCACTCCTTTCCCCCTGTGGCTCAAGAGTTACAGTTATGGCTTTGAGAACTCTTTATCCCATAAATAAGCTAAATCATATCCATGTGTATTATAACTCCCTCAGACAAATATTACAAAATAGAATGAACTTTAAGATAGCAAAAGGAAGCTGAAATGTCAAATTTTGTGTACTTTACAATTCTTAATTCATGCTCTGAAAAACACACATAAATTGTTTGTTGAAATTGAGCTGCTTATCCCCTGCGTAATTGACTCTCAAAATAATTCAAAGAATTGCCTGGAATATTACAGCATTTTTAAGCACGTTGCCCATTTTTTCAGGCACTTGCATGGATATGGTCCAAGTAGGCAGCTTGATCTATTTTAGTTTTTTTTTCTAAAACATTTTCCCCCTTCTATTATAACATTATATTATAATGTTATATAATTCCATCACATAATACTGATAGTTGAGGATCATATTTAAGTACTTCCATCACATAATACTGATAGTTGAGGATCATATTTAAGAGCCAAGACCAGTGCAGAATTTTTATTTAGGTTTTATTCCTTTATGGCATGTCCTTGAGCATCATTTGGTGGATCTATAAAATATTTGATGTCTCTCTGATACCAATTGGCTAAAAAATCTCTTCTTGTTCCCTACAGTGGTTGTTCATACTCTTTCACTGTTTAAAAGTTAGTTGATTCGAAAATGTTGCTCGTTTTCACTAATTCTCAAGTATTTGTAATTTTTTGAAGTTTTTCTTTTAATTTGCAAATAATCTGTAAAACCCTTTTTGCTTATATTTAATGAGTCAGCATCCTTGGTTCTTAGAGTGGGCCTTTGTTTTGATTTTGAGGGTTACATTATTTTTAGTGTGTTAAATTAATGATCATATTATTCAAGTTAATCCTTTTAATATCCAAATTGTATGTTTCTGGAATCTTTACTTTGACCAGTTTCCTTCTCGGGTATTTTCCCTGACAGGTTTGAAAGCAAATTGGATGCAGTCCTAAACACTAGACCTTAGTGTAGAAATTAAATGAGTGGTCACTCTTTTTTTTCCCGAGAATGTGTCATCTGCTAAGCCTGAAAATAGGTGGATGGGAAATATCCTTTGATGACAAAGGATAAACAATAGGAGTCCTTTATCCATGCTGGAGAAAGTGATAGACACAGGAAATTACAACACTTAAAAGACACAAAGGTGTATATATAGGAACATTTGGAGGGAAATGGTCCAGGCACAGGCTAGTCGGACTAGCTTGATTAGGCAACTTGGTCGGCATGGACAGGTTGGGCCAAAGGGCTTGTTTCCATGCTGTACAGCTTTGTGACTAATTCTTCCAAGGACACAGCTGTAACTATTATAATTTGCGATATTTTGTCAGACTTTTTTACATTTGTTTATTGATTATTCTGGACTGTTTTGCATTTAGATGTCATTTTTCATTTGTTTTCCCTACAATTATTGCAAACAATATTCTACCCTCATTGGATAACTTCTTTTCTTTCACCTGTTACCAGTCATCCTGTGCAGGCAGCATGCTTTTGTTATAGTGCCATTCACTTGCTGCTTTGAACACGATCAAGCTCTGCACCTTAACCTGTGCATTTCCAAATACCTGCTACTTCCTTATTTTTCATTGTTCTTTTTCATTCAGTTATGTTATGCAGTGAAGTCCACATATACTGTCCTTGAGAAAGTACTAATGAGCTACTTGACTGCTGCGGTACTTGTGCAGATGGTTCTCCCACAGTATGTGACTGATCAAGTAGCTCACCTCTATTCACGGTATTTAGACCCAGTGAGGATGATGGAATAGTTATGTGGAATTCTCTGTCTCAGAAGGCAGTGGAGGCCAATTCTCTGAATACATTCAAGAGAGATCTAGATAGAGCTCTTATGGATAGCGGAGTCAGGGGGTATGGGGAGAAGGCAGGAACGGGGTACTGATTGAGAATGATCAGCCATGATCACATTGAATGGCGGTGCTGGCTCGAAGGGCAGAATGGCCTACTCCTGCACCTATTGTCTATTGTCTATTCCTAAATCGGGATTTATTGTGGCTTGGAGCGGAACCTGCAGTTAGTGGTATTCCACTAAGTGGTATATATTCTTTATAATATATTTTCAAACCATTGACAATAGTACTGGCTACACAGTTATGCTGCATCATAAGTCATTACCCAAGTTATCTGTAACATGTTTATTAAATTTTTCTTCAAAATTATTTAGGATTGGTTATGTGGAATTTACTTGTGCTTTAAGTTTACTCTTCCCAATAGCTTATTAAAATACAATTGATTACAAATGTGTTCTTTCAGATATTACTTATGCCTTCAGCTGCGTCAGGACATAATTACTGGATGTTTGCCTTGTTCATTTGTTACTCTTGCCCTTTTGGGATCGTATACAGTTCAGTCAGAGCTGGGTGAATATGATCCAGAGCTACATGGAACAGATTATCTCACAGAGTTGAGGTTGGCTCCAAATCAAACAAAAGAACTGGAAGAAAAAATAATGGAGCTTCATAAAACCCACAGGTATTCATTCTTAAATTAAAAACCTGTTAACTTGTACGTTTGCTGGTTGAAATGCCCAAGTGATCATAATTCTATTTTCCTGGAGAAATATCTTCTGGTGCCATCTTGGAAATTGGTCAATCAGTTTTTAAATATGGTTATACCTATTGTTCATGGTGCACTTTGGCAATTAACAGTATCTGAACTTGATAGTTATTCGCATGCTAATGGTTAAGGGGAACCTTTTCAAAGCGGTAAACAAAAAGTAAACAATAACAGGCACATGGACAAGGTTGAGTTGATGAAAGATTTGTAAAAAATTTTTTTTTAAGATTAACCTGATTTGAATTCTTCTGCTGAAATACTAGAGAATGTTGACCTCATGGATTTTCAGAAGGCATTCAATAAAGACCTATATGAAATGTTTGTTTCCAAAATTGATACCTCTAGATTTGAAGGGTCTGTAATTGAATGTACAGGAACTTGAAAGCAGATTGGAGGATGAAAGACAATGGCTTTCTGTATGGGTGGACAGTAAGAAACGGCTCTGTATTTAATTATTGATCAATTAATCTAAGTTTAGTTTAATTTTAGTTTACAGAGACAGAGACTAATCAAAGAAATTAGCATGGCCTTGTTAGGGGGAAATGCTGTCCAACCAACATGAATGAATTTTTCGAAGAATAACAAAATTTGTTGACGAGGCCAGTGCAATTGACGTTGCCTTTGTGGCCTTCAGTGAGGCCTTTGGCCAGGTCCCAATAACAAGCTGGATCAAAGGTTGGAGCCAGTGAGATCCACAGCAGGTCTTACTGAATGGTGAGGTCTATGTAACCCAATCTTGCTTCTGAAAAGTGAGATAATGAAAATGGCAATATTATGCAGAAACCTTTCCTTCCAATTTCCAAAATTTGCTTATTCCCGTGATTATTCCCACTATTGTTGAATATATTCTGTGGCTGGGCAACATCTGATTTTTGATGATGAGGTAATGCCAGACTGCATTGATGTGTATCTCGTGATGAAGGACATTGAAAATTGTGATTAGTTTGCTTAAATCTAATCCAAGCATCAATTGAAGCATTTGAAATGAGCTAACAGCATAGACCATGGATAGAATCATTTTTTTTTTGTCAGGAGAACTGATCATACAGACATAATACCATTATGATAACTACTGGATATTTGTTAGTGGTGGTCTTATGGACTGGGTTTCCATTACACTGGTTGGGTAACTTATCACATTGTCTTTGAAGGACAACGTCTGCTTTTTAATATTAAACAAAGGAAAGATTAATCTGCTATCATATGATCATTTTTAGGCAGCACAGCTTTTTAAAAAAGATATTGAGACATTTGATTATTAAAGTGCTTAAGTTTTTTAAACTATTTCTTCCTAGGGCCATGACACCTGCACAAGCAGATCTGCAATTCTTGGAGAATGCTAAGAAGCTTTCAATGTATGGTGTAGATTTTCATCCTGCAAAGGTACACTATCAGTTCATTAATTCTTCTACAATACACTAAATATTCAGTTTTCCTCAACAAAAACATTGCAGGTCAAATTGAAAACATTTACTTGTCTTTTTTTATCTGTAGGAACTGATGCAAGAAACTAGTGCAGAATGTCTAATTTCATCATGTCTGTCTATCTATGCTTTTTGTGTCTGCTTAACATAAATATTTGGAGCTAGCAGTATAATGTTAATGTTATAATGTTAATGACTGCAGTTTTAATTTTCCAACATCTAAACCATTGTTAGCAAAGCAGTAATTTAGGTATTAGGAGAAATGCACAATTAAACATTGGTGGATGTCACAAGAGTGTAAACATACTAAGATCCAGAAACCAGTATTGCAATGGTTGAGGGCAATGTAGCCCAATCTTGCTTATGAAAAGTGAAATCCAGAAACCAATAGTGCATGTGTGCAAAAGATAGTCCATTGATTGAAATGTAATTTTATATGCAGCATATAACGGTTCCTAATGTTTGAACCTCTGTGGGATAGGATTCATAATGTTAGGCACGGTTGAATAGTTTGAAGACCAGTGTGTAATAATGTATAATTTGTTTTTTCAATTAGAATAGATAGTTGAATGCAATAGTGAAAAATGCAAATATTTAAACCATTTTGTTTACATGAATCATTTGCAAATAGTAGTAATGCAGTATCTCAATCTTCTTGTCGGGCTACAAAGAAAATGGAATGGGGGGGGGGGGGGGGGAGGGACTGGTGGGATTGTTCTACTAGGAGCTTGCCCAAATGGTGGCCTCCTGTGCTGTAATAATTATCTCAAAAATGACTGCTTGTATCAATGCTAATTGGAACAATTAAAATAACTTCCCAGCTGAACAAGTCTAATTCTGAAGATAGTATTTCAGTGCTATAGTTGTTGCATTTATTGTTGCATTATCTTTTTTTTTTGTTGTCTGTTTACCACAGTTTAACTATTATTTACAAATTGTTCAATTCTGGTAATGTCACTTGTGGATCTTTATCTATTTCTGCATTTTCAAATATTAACAAAATAAGGAAAAATACAAGTTTTCTTTTTTGCTTGCATTGCAGCGTGCTGTTTCAAGTGATTTATTAATCCTTTTTACACACACAAAGCTTTTATCCATTGACCCCCATGACATTAATTTATAAATGTGCTACATACATAACTTGTATAATTTTATTATGAACATGAACCACTTAAATTAATTGAAACAAGATAAATATGGTGAAAGCGTGGTGGAAGACTATTTATGTTATGAATTAACCAAGCTTCGGTGAAATTTAAAGGTTACCCACCTGGCAATGTCAGAAACTGTCAATTTGTTTAGAGATGAAGCAGTTTGTCCCCTTTACAAACTACCCGTTTTTCATCACTCAGCAGATGAAAAGCTGAGATGAAAATGTGCAAGACCTATTCACAGTGCCATGGGTCTAGAGTTTTGTAATTGGGGAGTTGTATCATTTTTAAATTATAGTTAAAGGCAAAGCTTGAATGAAGAAATAACTCTCATTCTTGCATCTGTTGAACAGAATTCACCAATTTTTGTTAAGTGCATAATGAGATAAGACTTCAAAGATTTTAAAAATTTTGAATTTTTTGATGCCACAAATACGTAATCGTTTAGCATAAGAGGATAAACAACAAAGATGTTTCCTTGGTGCAAACATATCCAATTCTTTGTATTCACTACCCTTAATTACTTTGGCTTTTAGGACTTGGAAGGAGTGGATATCATGCTTGGGGTATCTTCTGGTGGCCTCCTTGTGTACAAAGACCGACTCCGAATAAATCGCTTTGCCTGGCCTAAGGTTCTGAAAATTTCGTATAAACGCAGCAGCTTCTTTGTTAAAATTCGTCCGGGAGAGGTATTTCTCCAGTTTAATACAAGTTTAGAATGTGAAATTATTGGTTTATAAAAATATTAATAACTCTTGCATCTACGTTCTTTTTGCAAGTGATTTCCATCATGATGTTCTGATCTGGCAGGTGTATTAAGAGTTTTCTGAAAAGATTTTTGTTTTAAGCTTAATTTGTGCTTAAATATCCATTTGTGAGTTTTGCTAATGCTCACATTTGGGTATTTAAGCACAATAAAAGCATTCATTGCCCAAGCCTTGTTGCCCTGATGTCTGGATTTGAATTGCTGTTGTATAGTTTCAAACAGCTGAGTAACTTGGTAGACCACTTGAAAAGGCATTTACACATGAACAACATAGCTTGGAGTTGCACATAAACCAGATCAGATCAGGAAGACAAATGCTTGGACATGGCAGTGAATCAGTTCAGTTTTTACAACAAGCAAACACTGTCTTGATCCCTTTCTATAGGTGGCTTCATATCCCTTGATTTATTTTACAGAGAATTGAAGTTCTAATGCTACAGTATTGAACGTGGAATTCACATATGCTAGTTCAGTAACATAATCATGACACTGCCATAGCTATATTCAAAATGTATCACACTATTTGTAGCATTATTTATGAATTCTACATTCTGCAATGTAAGCTGTACATCACACATTCATTTATTGAATTCCTAGAAAATAACTACCCATTAGCCAGTTTTGAAATAGGAAAACAAGGATTATAGATATTCTTTATTTGACAATGTTAAACATTAGTTAAACATAGAAAATAGAATCAGGGTTAGGTCATTTGCGCCCTCGTGCCTGGTCTGTCATTATAGGAGATTGCAGCTAATTGTTTGTCATTATGGCTGCCAGTTTCCTGCTTGTTTACAATAAAATCCAAAATTTTAACAATCCCTATCTTGATTATATTCAGTCACCAAGTCTCCACAGCTCTTGTAAAGAGATACATACTTGTAGTTAGTTGTATTTGTTTAAATGTAAGTCATGCTTATTTCCTCTAATATCGTTTAGCATGGCTTCACAATTTGCCATCGCCTGCCTCGTACCTTCTACATATTGATTTCAAACTGAACGAAATGATTTTTTGTCACGGATGAAATTCTATCATTATTCCCCAAAATGTACTTTAACTAATTGATTATTGATCAATTTGTTCTCATTGCATATTATACATGTAAAGAGGCTTATTTCTTTGGTGTCTCGTTATATTGGTCTAGTAAACCATCTATATGTTCATATAATCCTCTGTTACTACTAATCTGGCTTGATATATATCTAAATTCAGCTTTTAAATGATTATTGTAGTGCTCTGGTTTATCTCATGGTCTTCATGTTTGTGTTTGGTGCCCAAGTTTTTTGTGTCTTTCTCAATTCCTCAGGACATAATGGATGTTTGGAATTATTGGTGTTCCTAGAGTCCATATAAGTGCCCACAGTTGTGTAGTTGTGTGATGTGGAACTAAGAAACTAATCCCAGAAAACATGAACAAGCTTTTGAGTTTTTTTAAATATAGATGTAGCGCCATCTGTGGGCAGAATAAATTATTGTTAGATCTCATTAAGATGATTTTTTAACTTTCTGATCTGCCCTATACTATGTTCTCATGAAAGCAGTAATATCTCTGGCATTGAGTTTAACCAGTGCCACCTACTTTTTAATCCTTCAGTTTTAGGATATTTTTCTTCGGTAAAATAAAAGTAAAAAATGCGGGAATCACTAAGCAGGTCAGACCACCTTGGTGAAAGACTTAATGTTTCAGATTGAAGACTTGTTTAGAAATAAAAAATAAGAAAACAAGTTGCTTAGTTAGAATAAAACAAATATCTCCTGTAGAGAATGGCAGAGTGGTGCAGCTGGTAAAGCTGATGTCTCAGTGTCTGAGACCTGGGTTCGGTCCTGACCTCAGATGTTGTTTGTTTGGAGGTGGAATGTTCTTCCTAAGACCGCATGGATTTCGTCCGGGTGTTCCAACTTCCCCCCCACATCCCAAAGTTGTGCAGGTTTGTAGGTTAGAATTGGCTTTGGTGTATATTTCCCTTATTGTGCGGGATAAAATAGAACTAGTGTGAACAGGTGATCACTGGTCAGAGCGGACTCAGTGGGCCAAAGGGCCTGTTTCCATACTGTATCTTTTAATCAATCAATTATGGGTGCGGCCAAATTTGGAGTATGGCTTCTGTAGAAAGGGGAGAGATTTTTAATTCCAAAAAACTTTAAAGCCACAATGGTGCTGAGTAAGGGGTTTGGGGATTTATGGGGATATATATTTCCAAATCTGAATAGTGTGTAGCTTAAAGAGTATTTGTCGGGTGGTTGTATTTCCATATTATAATGTCTTTCACTATCTAGGTGTGGCAGGTCATAGGTTTGGGTGGGGGGAGGGTGCTGGCAGAATGACATGTATTTATTTTTATATGAATACATTTTATAGATCATGCACATTGCAGCCATAGTGTGCTGATGGAAAAAGGAAATGAAAATTAACGGTGGACGGTGTGCCAATCAGGCTGCTGTCATTGATAACTAGGGTATCTTTGTTATTGACTATAAAATGTGATCCATTATATTTCTGTAGTACCAATTAAGCACCTGCTTCCACATTAAAAGTGTCAAAATACAAAAGATGGATAGTATTCTCAGTGCTTTAGACAATAGACAATAGGTGCAGGAGTAGGCCATTCGGCCCTTCGAGCCAGCACCACCATTCAATGTGATCATGGCTGATCATTCTCAATCAGTACCCAGTTCCTGCCTTCTCCCCATACCCCCTGACACCGCTATCCCTAAGAGCTCTATCTCGCTCTGTCTTGAACGCCTTCAGAGAATTTGCCTCCACTGCCTTCTGAGGCAGTGAATTCCACAGATTTAAAACTCTCTGACTGAAAAAGTTTTTCCTCATCTCCGTTCTAAATGGCCTACCCCTTATTCTTAAACTGTGGCCCCTGGTTCTGGACTCCCCCAACATTGGGAACATGTTTCTTGCCTCTAACGTGTCCAACCCCTTAATAATGTTATATGTTTCAATAAGATCCCCTCTCATCCTTCTAAATTCCAGTGTATACAAGCCTAGCCGCTCCAGTCTTTCAACATATGACAGTCCCGCCATTCCGGGAATTAACCTAGTAAGCCTATGCTGCACGCCCTCAATAGCAAGAATATCCTTCCTCAAATTTAGCAACCGTGTGACTTCAATTTCCAGTATTTCAAATTATGATTCTTGTAACGCTTTTAAAAAAATAGTTGCAAGTTTGTGATGAAACCAGGAACTGCCCATGCTGGTTTACAAAAAAAGACAATGCTGGAGTAATCAGCGTGTCGGGCAGCATCCCTGGTGAACTCATTCTGGATGATCAGCCATGATATTGAATGGCGGTGCTGGCTCGAAGGACCGAATGGATTACTCCGGCACCTATATTCTATGTTTCTAACATGGATAGGTGATGCTTCGGTTCAGAACTCTTTTTCAGACCATGTTTTGTGTCGGGAACCTTCCTCACACCTGAAGTAGGGTCCCGACCCGAAATGTCACCTATCCATGTTCTCCAGGGATGCTGCCTGACCTGCTGAGTTACTCCAACTCTTTGTGCAAGTTTGTGTTGATGGAATTATTCACCTGTTCTGCATTCATTTTTCAGGATCAGTGTGAAAGTACCATTGGGTTTAAGCTGGCCAATTACCGTGCTGCCAAAAAATTATGGAAAGTATGCGTGGAAAATCATACATTTTTCAGGTATGTATGTGTAACACACAGCTGGAGGAGTAAAGAACAATTTGCAGAAAATGTGAATGTTTATTGATTCAAATATTTAACATTAATATTATGATCTTCCCATTTGCAATCACCTTTAAGTTCAGCCTGTTGGTAATTCAAGTTCAAAAACCTAAAACCTAACCCATAAAGGACTTTCATTGAATAATTAATATAGTTTAGTTTAGAGATACAGCGCGGAAACAGGCCCTTTGGCCCACCGAGTCCACATCGACCAGCGATCCCCGCACATTAACACTATCCTACAGACTAGGTACAATTTACATATACACTGTAGATTGTGCATGCTAGTTCACCTTCACTATATATATATATAGCGTCACATTCATTATGCATGCTGCACATTCCACACACGATCCAGTCCGGATCTTCACTTCCACATTGACTATATACGCTGCCGGTCGCTGCCTTCCAGGCAGACCGAGACCAGACTGTGAGGACGATAGCACTTATTGTTACCTCCGCTTGAGTACAAATAAACTATGAGTAGCAACTCTTGTGTATTGGCATGAATACACAACATGGTGTCAGAAGTGGGATACGAACCCACACCTCCAGTGGAGAAATTTGAGTGGTCGGGGAGGAACAGAGGTGGTGCCGGTTCGCACACTGGCAGGATGTGCTGTCGGTTGCGTCTGTAAATTCCGCCGTCGGCTTCGACTAAATACGAACGAGGCTCGGGCGCTGGCCGAGATATCACCCCCAGGCGGTCGTGACCCTTTTCGGTTCGTAGGCGGACCACCTGACCGTTAGCAAGTAGTGGCAGAGGCCTGCTCGTCTTGTCGTACCAGCGTTTTTTGATGTCACATTTCCGTTGCAGCTGGGACTGAACATCAGATGGAAAGCCAAATTGTGGCTCCAGTGTATGTTTAGCAATGGGTAAAGTGGTTCTTGTCTGCCTGGACATTAGGCGTTGTGCGGGTGAACCAAGGATCGGATCGCGGGAGATATTCCGCAGGATTAGTAAGTCGAGGAAAACGTCGGATCCCGCTCTGCGGGAACGTTCCATTACCTGCTTGGCACTCCGGACGGCACGCTCCGCTAGCCCATTAGACTGAGGGTACTCGGGGCTACTAGTGATGTGGCAAAAGTCCCAGCGTGCAGCAAATTCTTTGAATTGGAGGCTGGAGAATTGGCTACCATTGTCGGAGAGTAGGCGATGAGGAGCCCCGTGGACGGAGAAATGGCGTGCAAGCTTCTGGATCACTACCGTGGAGGTGAGGCTCGGGAGCAGATCGATCTCGAACCACCCGGTGTACGAGTCGACTATGACTAAGTACCGCTTCCCGTTCCACTCAAAAATGTCAGTTGCCACGATGGACCACGGGAGGTCAGGAACCGGGTGTGCGAGGAGCGGCTGTTTCTGCTGGTGCGGCGCCAGGCTGTTGCACATCGCACAGGACTCTACTTTTTGACGAATATAGTCAGACATTCCAGGCCAGAAGAACATGCTCTTAGCTCTCGAGATTAACCTGCATACCTGTATGTCTTTGGAGTCAATTAACCTGCATACCTGTATGTCTTTGGAGTGTGAGAAGAAACTGAAGATCTCGAAAACCCACCAGTCACAGGGAGAACGTACAAACTCCCTACAGACAGCACCCGTAGTCGGGATCGAACCCGGGTCTCCGGCGCTGCAAGTGCTGTCAGGCAGCAACTCTACCGCTGCGCCACCATGAACTAAAGCTCTTTAGTTGTACGTATGAATTATTTGTATGGCCAGGAAAACAAAAACAAACTTTAAGCCTAAAGTACCCATAAAGATTTTTTTGACAAAGTTTAATTTTCTTTTTGCCTTCAAATTAAAGAGAAAAAAATTAGAATATTCTAGTATGCTTTGCCTACCTACACTGTTTAAATTGATGTTTTCCCCAGTAGGCTAACAACTCCAGAATCCTCGGCAAAAAGCAAGTTCTTGTCCCTGGGTTCCAAATTTCGTTACAGCGGTCGAACACAAGCGCAAACCAGGGAAGCAAGCGCCCTAATTGACAGACCAGCTCCCCGCTTTGAGCGTACTGCAAGCAAACGGGCGTCCAGAAGCCTTGATGGAGGTAACTTTATCTGGGATTATAAATAAAACATCCTTACTTGCAGAGTATCATTGAAATTATGTGGTAACCATACTTATTACCAATGTAATGTTCTTTTTTTGTATTGAACCTACTGAAGATAGCCAGAGCAAGTTGATGACTATTTTGTTTTATCAAATTATATTGTTTTCAATAGAGATCGCACATTCAAATCATTTCTGCAGTTACTAAGTTTCCCAGAAAGCTACAGTATCTATTAGATAAGGGTAGCTAATAGACTTTTTAACATATGTAATAAGTACTGTGTGTAAAAATGTAGTTGTTCAACAGCTTGTTGAAACCTAGGAAGTGGTTGGTGCCAAAATCTTGTATTATTTGCTGGTTATTACATTATTATTTTCTTTAGTTGGGAAAATTCTGCTCATGATGTTCTTGCCTGCCTTTTTGCATTCTAAAAGGAAACTATCTCTGGGATATTAAACACATATAGTTGATTTGATTCAATTTCCCTCGATAATAGAAACTACAAATGGTTCTGGCAGTCAGAACTATACAGCACCAAAACAGGCTCAACTTGTCCTTGCTGAGCAAGTTGTCCCGCTTGTCTGCGTCTGGCCCATATCCCCCCCAAACCTGTTCCATCCATGAACCTGTCAGTGACTATTAAATGTCATCATTATGACTGTTGCTACCCCTTCCTGTGGCAGCTTGTTCCATGCATGCACCACCCTCTGTATGGAAAAAGTTGCCGCTCGGGTCCCTTTTAAATTTTTTCCTTCTCGCCTTAAACCTATGCTCTGCAGTTTTAGTCTTTTTCTATCCTGCAGAAGTGACAATGAATATTCACCTTATCAACATCCTTCATGATTTTATATCTCTATATAAGGTCACCCTTATAGCAAGAGACTAAGATAGCAAATGTTACGTTAGCCATTATCACAAAATGGTTTAATTATGGAAGTAAAGGTGTTTTATTCCAATTGTCTTGGGCCTTCATGAACCCACTTGTGAAGTATAGCCTGAGGTTACCCAAGGGAGATTTTACTTGCCATTGAAGAGGCACAGCGCCGACCAACCTGTTTGCAGGGTTGGCAAGTTTGCTGTATGATTGAGTAGATTGGAATTCATTCTATCGAATGCAGAAGAATTGGAGGAAATTCTTTTGCCGAAGAATTGGAGGAAATTGGAGTAAATGATTAAAGGCTTTGGCTGGCTTCATGGAGGAAGAATGTTTCCCATGACTGAGGAGTGGTGGTTCAGGGGGTGCCGAATCAGAATTGGCAGTTTAAGACCAAGATGAGAAGAAATTTCTACTTCCAGAGTGGTGAATCTTTGGAATTCTCTGCCCGGAACAGCGGTAGAGCTCACTAATAGTGTTCATTCAAAACAGATCACTGGGCATTAAGGGAATAAGTGGGCATGGGGAAAATGCTGGAAAATGGTGCTGAGGTAGAAGATCAAACATGATCTTGATGAATGGCAGAGCAAGCTCAAGCTGTGCAGGAAAATAACTGCAGATGCTGATACAAATCGAAGGTATCACAAAATGCTGGAATAACTCATCGGGTCAGGCAGCATCGCGGGAGAGAAGGAATGGGTGACGTTTCGGGTCGAGACCCTTCTTCAGACCAGTTACTCCAGCATTTTGTGATACCTTCGAAGCTCAAGCTGTGTGATAGCTTGCTCTTGTTCATGTTTGTTACATCCTTGCGTTATTCACCTGAAATATAATGCATCCTTCTCCCTCAGATGCTGCCTGATCTGCCGTGAATTTTCTGTTTTTTAGCATTTGCAATATTTTGTGTTTTTGGACATTTGCAATTGCAATCCTAAAGCAGTTTCCTTTCCAGAAATTAATGATTTCCCTTGGAACCTTTGAAATCCCAGGAAATGCTAGTAATGTTTAAATTATTTTAAAATGTTTTTTGTCTTCATTAAGACAAAACATGATTTTCGAATGAAAGGAACTGTAAATGTTATATTTGTGCTAACCATGTGTGCATGTAAAATGGTAAAATGTACACATTCTCTCCAGCTAAACATAAGCTTCCAAAAACTTGCATTGAATTACCAGTGGACGAGGATCCTGAACCCAGATGCATTGAACCACCCAAAGAGCAGCCAGGTACTGGTTTGTTGGCTTGAAGCTCTGTGGTGCTCCTGTTTCTTCACCCTACCCTTTCAACAATCAATTTGATGCACTGACCATTTGAAATTCTTCTGTTGATGTAATTTGATTTTCGAAACATGATGATTTCAACTTAAATCAGAGATAAATTATTCTTTTTAACCACTCGCTTTTGGTGCTGTGAAAGTTTTTGCAATTTAATAAACTCAGTGTGGATTAAATAGTCATCCAAATCAAATGCTCTTACAAGAATGATTTATCAATAGCAGCTGTATTCTTCAGTACAAGGTAATGAGTACTTTTGCGGTTGTTTTGTATGATTAACAAAGTCTTTGACATAAATATAAATGTGCATGCTTAAATTTGTGCTGGTTTCTAAAATGCAGGATAATGAGTACTTTTGTAGTTGTTTTGAATGATTGGCGAAGCTTTTGACATAAAAATAAATGTACACGTCCACATTTTCAGTCCATATCTGTATGAGAGTCCATTCAGGGGTTTAGTCACTACAAGTTTAGTGTAAGATGCTGCCACACATCAGTGCCCTCTTTAAGGAATTGTAGAGTCTGTCCCGACGTTTCCAAAGAAGGCGTTGATCAGTTAGCTGTGGTGGAATCTCACTATGTTTACTCAGATCATAAGTCTCTATTTTTAAATATTCAAATATTTTTTAAAATGCACATGAGTCAAGTCACCAAAACGGAAAGTGCTGGAAACACTCAGCAGGTCAGGCACGTTTTAGGTCAATAACCTTTCATTTGATGAGGTACTGAAAAGTGATAATTTCTGTTTCTCTCCCAACAGATGCTGCCTGACCTGAGTGTTCTTAGTGTTCTATGTCTTGTTTTTGGATTTCTTGCATCTAGGTTTTTTTGCCCTTCGCAGACATCACTTTCAGCTTTAGAGAGGGAGGACAGCTTACAATGGACAGCACACAGGAAATATTTTCCTCATGTCAGTATCAAGGGAGGTGAAACTTTAGACTTTAGATACAGCACAGAAACAGGCCCTTCAGCCCACTGAGTCTGCACTGACCAGCAATCACTTCGTACACCAACTTGCACAGACTATGGACAATGTTACGACAGGCAGAAGCCAATAAACCTACAAACCTGAATGTCTTTGGAGTGTGGGAGGAGACTGGAGCACCCGGAGAAAACCGACACGGTCACAGCGAAAACGTACAAACTTCACACAGACAGCACCCATAGTCAGGATCGAGCCTTGGTCTCTGGTGCTGTAAGGCATCAACTCTATCATTGTGCCACTGTGTAGCCTGTGAGATTGGAGATCTTCAGGTTGTTTTCCTCCAGAAATTGTTGGTCTCATTAGCCTTTGTCCATAGGCAGACAAAATAGATGAATTCTAGAGGTGTTATCAGAATGACTGCCTTGACAACAGGATATCCAAGGGCCTTCATACAATTGAAATGAACAGAAGTAGGTTGTGTGAAGAAACATAGAAAATAGGTGCAGGAGGAGGCTATTTGGCCCTTCGAGCCAGCACTGTCATTCATTGTGGTCATGGCTGATCATCCACAATCAGTAACCTGTGCTTGCTTTCTCCCCATATCCCTTGATTCCACTAGCCCCTAGAGCTCTATCTAACTCTCTTTTAAATTCATCCAGTTAATTGGCCTCCACTGCCTTCTGAGAAACACTATCCACTGGCTGAAGTATCATCTACCTACTGATGACAAATCAACCAAGCTCCTGGACATTGAGACAAATGTTTCTTGAAGGCAGTTCCTGGATACAACTGTCTTCAGCCACTTTGTCAGTAGCTTTTATCCCATCATTACGATTTTAATGACTTCCCTTGCACCACTCTTTACAATCTAACGTTTATTTTGCACATAAATTGTAAAATGCACTTTTGAACTGAAGTGTCTTAATTTTGCAAGATGAAAGTTTAAACGTGCTTTCACCCTTGTTAACCCAGAGATGTGAAGAGAAACTGGAATGGGGCTCATAAAGAATTAGCTTATGAAATCTATCCACGTTTTGCTTCATTCATCTATTTTATGCTCACAATGACATGAGAAATGAAAGTTTACAATAGGGCAAGAAAATCAAGTTATTTTGAATTAAGTGTAGATATTTTGTATCCTGCATAATTTTGACTTTTTAAAATAAGGTAGGAACCTATCGCAAGTTAAATTTTCATCATGTCATTATTAACAACAGATTGTACAATTATAATGTTTATGCTGATCTTGTATTTGGATTCCTGTTTACCTTCACTGAGAATCTCTTAATGTGTTTGAACATTTTTGCATTTTTCTGCAATTAGGTAATAGAGATAAGTCCCAAATACTTTATTAAAATAATATTTCATATTACCAGTGAGTGACTTTGATGCATTTCATTACAGCTGTGGTAGTTGTGACTCCAGACAGAAGTCCAAGGCCAGTTACCACTTCTGTGCCAACAATATCTCAGAGTCATTCGGTGCATGTCAGTCGGCCCCCCACAATTGATACAACAAGAGTAACTGAATCAAATGCAGTTAAACAGGAAGCAAAGGGTGAAATAAAACAAGAAGAACATCTGGTTGACAGACAATCTGAACCAGCCCAAGAAGTTAAGGTATGCCTTGAACTGATTTTATGCTTTTAGTTTAGTTTAGATGCAGCGTGGAAACAGGCCCTTCAGCCCACCGAGTCCGCACCATCCAGCGATCCCCACACATTGGCACGATTGCTACACACACATTAGGGACAGATTTTGCACTTGTACCAAGCCAATTAGCCTACAAACCTGTACGTCAAACCTTTTACTAATTGTATCATCCAGAATCTAGCCCAAGCACAGGTTTTATTATCTGGTACGATTTAGCAGCTTTCTGTGGTATTTTAAGCAATTTGCATTCTTGATGTGTGTTTTTACTTAAAGAATATTTCATAAGTTTACTTTCTTAAGTAAAAACACACATCAAGAATGCAAATTGCTTAAAATACCACAGAAAGGACATAAAATGTGAGCTGAATGATAACTATTAACAGATCCATTTTATTATTCTCTTTGCGATATAAACTTGTCAAGGAAGAATTGAAAGTGTATCCTTAAATTAAACCTAGCAATCTGTTTGAAAATTCCAGGGTTGATTGGATTAACATTTGAGGAGTATTTGATGACTCGGCCTGTACTTGCTACAGTTTGGTAGGATGAGGGGGGGATTTCATTGAGACCTAAGGAATAATGAGAGGCCCAGGTAGAATGGGTGTGGAGCAGATGTGTCCTGTAGTGGGAGGGTCTGAGACCAGAGGGCACAGTCTCAGAGCACCCAAAGAAAACCCACAAGCTCACTGGGAGAATGTGCAAACTCTGTAAAGGCAGCACCCGCAGTCAGGATCAAACCCGGGTCTCCGCTGTTGTATGGCCGCAGCTCTATCGCTGTGCCAATGTGCCACCCAGAATGATGAGAAGGAATTTCTTTAGCCAGAGGGTGGTGAATCTGTGGAATTGATTGCCACAGACAACAGTGGAGGCCGTCATTGAGTATTTTTAAAGCAAAGCTCTATTAATTGTTCTCAATTAGTAAGAGTATAAAAGGTTACGAGGAGAATGGGTTTGAGAAGGAAAAATGAATCAGCCATGATCAAATGGAGGAGCAGACTCAATGGGCTGAATAGCCTAATTCTGGTCCTTTCTTTTATGATCAAAATGGTACACAAGCCTCCACCAGATCTTTAATAGTTATGTGCAAATATTTTTTCTAATACTCTATTTATTCATTATGGATATTGCTAGTTGAGTGTCAAACTGATAACGTGCTTTTCCTGTTTGAACATGTATTGCCTTTGAAATGGAACAGCACTGATGTGCAGGAAGAGTACATTTGCTCAATGTCTTGCTTAATTTTTTTTTTGTCTTTATAAAAGAAACAGCAGATGCTACATTTTTACTGCAGTGTATTTGCAGGAATACATAAGGGTTTCTGTTTTGATTTGAAGTTTATTGATATCGGATGCAGTTATGTATATCAAGGTTCACAGATATTTATGAAGGATGAACAGAAGTAACCAATCTGCTGGAGGAGCTCTGGGTTTGAGTGGGAGGAGCAGAGGCCTGAGGTTGAGCAGCATCCATGGAGGGAAATGAACAGTCGACGTTTCAGATCGGAAACCTTTATCTGGATTGTCCGGATAAAGGGTCCCGTTCTGAAAAGCTGACCGTCCATTTCTCACCATGAATGCTGCTCGACATGCTGAGTTCTTCCAGTAGATGGTTTGTTAACTCTGATTCCTGCAGTCTCTCGTATGTGCAGAAGTTAATTTCTTTCTATTAAAGGCTGTCAGTTTAATTTGAAAAATTATTTGGAACATATCAATTGTCAACAGATCAAATTAGATAAATTGAAAATGGAACACTACTGTTGTTAATCTGCTAATGAAAAGTTGCAATGAAAGTTTTGAAATGTAAAATTTTACTCGACCCAGATTTGAAACATTTTAATATGTAAAATTAGATTCCTGAAAATAAAATTAATTTTGAGTATTTCCTTTTTTATTTCTGATGACCTAGGCCCCTCCGCAGCAAACTGAAACCACTCCAATTCCTACCACACCAAATGATAAATTACAGGTTTGTTTCCGAATTGGAATGAAAACCAGTTCGAGTATTAGATCATTTTAAAGTCTTTGGAAGTCATGAGGACATGGCTCACTAAACTTCATCTCTTTCCACAACATTTATACAGCAAAAGCCTGAAGGAGAAGATGTCGTTAAAATGCGCAAGGTTAGCATTTTTAGCATTTTTGTAGCTCAGTCTTTGTCCTTGTTTCCACAATTGTTTCCTTTGGTTATAGCATTTTGTTTGTTCATCAATAATGAATTGCCACATTCTGCTTTTTCCTTTGGTGATCAAATCTGGGAAAGTTCTTGTGGTTCCATGATCATCCCGTATAGATTCTGCTGCGCTAATGGAACTTTTTTTGAACACTTTTTATTTGCTACTTTGCAATGCCACAAGAACAGCATTTTAATTTTTGTGCTTTTCTTTTTTCCCTTCTTTCGTTTCGCAGAAGAGATCAAAGAAAATTGAGGGTGAAAACATTTATGTCAGGCATAGCAATTTAATGTTGGAGGTTTGTATGAACTGAAAGCTTGTTATCATCAAGTTGTCTTTAGCCAACAGTTCTGCATTCATTCTTTGGCTGCTTTAACGCAATTTTGCATGTGCTGCATGTGAACCTTCAAGACACATACATTATTATGTTTTTGTTAATAAAAGCCCTGTTTCCTTCATTATAAGCAAGCATGGGTATGTTTGTGCATTTTTTTTCTCCTTTAAGCTGCTTGAAATTATGGATGGGAAGGTGGTCTATTAAGATGATCCATTTTGTAAGTTTGTAGTTATATCAGTTGAACAAAAAGATAATTTTTTTGCAACCAGTGCAAAGCTGATCTAGTGATGTTGCACGCAATGTATTTCTATGAATATAGAAATCAAAGTAAGATTCACCGCTCACATTATGGTGATTCTTGAAACCACAATGATGCATTTTGGCTTAAAAAGACAGTGTTTCATTTGGGTAATTTGCATCAGTTACTGAACAAGCTATCAAAGTTCTGGACTACTGATCCAGTGACACAAATTTGAATCCTACCATTGAAAAAATTATATTCAGGAAATTAATAAATCTAGAATGCTTTTTAAAGAAATGAATCTACTGGAATATCATGTCCTTCAGGAAAGGAAATCTGGCATCATTACCCTATTTGTCCTCTGTGATCCCCAGATCCAGCAGTGCAGTTGACTCAACTACTTCCTCAATACAGGAGCAATTAAGGAAGGATAATAATTGCCCGCATTGTCAGTGGTGTATTTGTTCCCTGAACAAATAAATGAAGAGAAAATATCAGAAGCATAATATTACCTGATCTCCTTTTGAGTTAAAACTTTTTTTTGCTAACTACATAAAAGTTATGGTATCTACAGAAGAATATTACTTATGTTTGACCTGTGCATTTTATTCCATGGTTGTTGTTGTTCTCTTTTCTTGCCATGTAGAGAACATATAACGGTACAAACATGAGGCCAAGTTAAATTAATCCTCTCTGCCTGCACTTGATCCATATCTTTTCATTCCCTGCATATCCATGAACATATCCAAAAGGCTCTTAAATGGCACTATGGTATCTGCCTCCATCACCACCCCAGGCAGCTCATTCCAGACCCCATCACTCTCTGTGTATAAAAGAAAATTAGCCCCACACATCTTTAAACTTTGTCCCTCCTTTAAACTTTATCCTTCTCATCTTAAAGCTATGCCATCTAGTCTTTCACATCTCCACCCTGGGAAAAGACTTCTGAAGATGAGAGTTTGAACATTAGATATCTTGAATTTACATTTAAAGATAAATTTGAAATTCCACATCTCTCAAGTTGGTATTTCCTAGAAATAGTAAATGCTAATGAGACTTTGAGCTTCATATTTCATATCTCTTTATAGCGCAGAAGATGCCATTTGACTCATTGAGTCTACTTTGTCCCTCAGAGAAACCAATCAATTCCTCCACATACAGTACTTACAAGTATTCTCTCACAAGGGGCCATTGACACCCCATCAATTTTTTTCACGAGGCGCCTAATGAACCCACCAACTAGCACATCTTTGCAGTATGGGAGGAAACCACAGTGCTGGAGGAAACCCATGTGGTCACAGACAGACCACGCAAACTCCACACAGACCACATCAGAGCTCGGAATCAGTCTTGGGTTACTGGAGCTGTGAGGAAGCTGTAAGACAACTGTACTATGTAGGTGGACTGATTATATTAGAAAATAGATGAAAAGACATTACCTGTTCTGAAGGGTTTCACAGAAAAATACTTAAGTGAGGCAACTAAGATACAGAAACAAATGTGTAAAATCATTGTGCAATGGAAACGTCGTGGGAGAAAGCAGAAAGAAAATATGTAGAACAGCACCCTCTTTTGTGCACTAAGGTAAATTCATCAGTTATGTGTATTCTTAACTGTTGTATTTTTCCATCAACTGTGTATCAAGGTTTTTATAAATACCTTTTAAAGACCTCATTCTAAACATTAATTCTCCTGATTACGTTCACTTACATTCAGTAACACATACATTTCATTGTATCTCTCTACACGTGACAATAATACACATATCATCATTTCCTTGAGCCATTCTCCAGCAGATTGAACTTTTTAAATGTGTAGAGTTAGCTACTCTATATTTCATATCAGTGCAGCTATACCTAGATCTTTTTATTTAGTGTTCAGATGGGCTCTTTGCAGGAGGTATTATGAGTAGTGATTTAAAAATTGAAGATCTTTTGATTTTTTTTAAACTGCAAATTTTGCTGAATTCTGTCAATTCACTACAAACTGGGAATAGGAACTGGAATCATGGTGTTTTATTACCACATCAGTTTTTTTAATATATTTCAGACTTAATCATGAAAGCTGTACCTTCTAAATCTAAGTTCCCATAAGGCAAGACTTCTTGATGCAGTCTGATAAAGACCAGCTGATTCATTGTGGATCATTACATTGAAAATTTACACAGTAAATATTCTACTGTCATGTCAGTTTCAGCATCGACCACAGAATTGAGATTGATTCTGGATCTTGGTATTTGCAATGTTCCCATCACCTTTGTTTTACATTTAAATGTAAACATATTACTTTCAGATCCGGCTTCCTTTTAAACATTCAGTAGCCGATTTTGGGTTCTCCTCTACATAAAGGGAATCAAGTGATACAGACTACGTGCAGAAAAGTCACCGTGCCATGAAAAGATTCAGCCATGATCTATTGAAAAGTTGGAGTAGGCCTGAGAGATTCAACGGTCTACTCTCACTTTTGTTTCTTGTGATCTTGCATAAATAGCAGTAAATATTACTTATGGACCAGCAGAATGATGCTTATTACACAAAAACAGGAGAGTGAAGTTCAAAGAATCAATGATTTATAATTTTTAGACATATCAAACAAATTTAATGTTCCTTCTTCACTCTCTTTACACTGCAATGTATTGTTTTACCAACTTCCTATCCATAAGCTTATAAAGAGAACAGAATGTTTTTTGTTGCTTCTGGCATTGTGTGTGTTCCATTTCATCTGTGCCTGTGTTCAAACATTGTGGTAAGTTAGTAGGACAGCTGAAAGAAAAGTAGGATTTGTGGTACTGCTGCTTAATAACCCCACCATACAGCTTGGAAGATTTGTTTCTTTCTCCTTTCCATATTGATTCATTGATTTTCAGTGTTCACTAGTGAGCAGTTTACTTGAAGACTTTGACGTTGTACAGAGGTATACACTAAAATGGTCAGTCAAATTTTTATTTGCTTTTTTTGGCAGTGGTGGGGGGGAAAAGAATTTCAGTTCCTTAAGCTAGGAAAATATTCAACCCATGACCCTGACTAGAAAGTGGGTGGATTGGCTGAGAATAGATTTGGGATCAGTTTAGAATACCCGAGCAAAACGCATAGTCTGTCAACAGCCATTTTTCAATTTCATGAAGATTGACCAGTTGGGTAAGATACTAAAGGGTCACCACAAGGCTTAACCTCATTAAAGGGACTAACCTCGTTGGGAAGAAGAAAAAACTGGTTAACAATAGAGTGCATCTATGCTCCAATCAAAATTCTGCACTAAATTTGAATAACAAAGCTAATGATACAGAAATGTATCTTTAAATTTATTTGTAAAATATCTAATATTTGCTTGCTTTCTCTCAAACATGGCGATTACCAAATTAATTTTATGATGGTCCTTTTTAAACAGTGGCGCAGACCTTTTAACTTTTAATTAAAAATAGTGAAATTTAAAATATCTTTCTCCTTTGCTTAATTGTTTTGTAATAGGATCTCGACAAAACCCAGGATGAGATAATGAAACATCATGCTAGTATCAGTGAACTAAAGCGAAACTTTATGGAGTCTGTACCTGAACCTCGCCCCAGTGAATGGGATAAACGCCTCTCGGCACACTCGCCTTTTAGGACCATGAATGTCAATGGACCAATTCAAGCCGGCACAGCAGAAGTAAGATTGTAATTGTAATTAATTTATTAGCCAAGTATGCATGTTATTTTGTTCCTTCATTAAAAGATAGTTTTCTTGCAAGAGTACATCACAGAACCAGATGCAGAAAACAACTCTTACGACCTTTTTCAATTCCAAATGCCTTGGAAATGTAGGACTCTTTCTGCCAAAATATCTGGGTGCAGGGTCAATTAAGACTGACTATTTAAGTATACAGGCAGTTCTGCTATATCATGATAGTTGGATTCCGAAGAAATCTTGTGTTATAGAAAATTGCATTAGAGTACCAATTGTATCGATGGGGGAAAGTGTGGTTAGGGGCTCGAGAGTTTCAGATTCACTAACAACATTTGTTCCTGCAGGATTTTCAAAAGTAATTTTTTTTTTTTAAAGTAATTTTAAGTTTATTTTTGTTGCGATAAGATAAAAATACTAAAGGCTGTGTATTACATTGTTAAATGGAGTATCATTGCATTAAGTACCAATAGATATCATATCATATCATATCATATATATACAGCCGGAAACAGGCCCTTTCGGCCCACCAAGTCCGTGCCGCCCAGCGATCCCCGCACATTAACACTATCCTACACCCACTAGGGACAATTTTTACATTTACCCAGCCAATTAACCTACATACCTGTACGTCTTTGGAGTGTGGGAGGAAACCGAAGATCTCGGAGAAAACCCACGCAGGTCACGGGGAGAACGTACAAACTCCTTACAGTGCAGCACCCGTAGTCAGGATCGAACCTGAGTCTCCGGCGCTGCATTCGCTGTAAAGCAGCAACTCTACCGCTGCGCTACCGTGCCGCCCTTAAATGATGTGATCATTGTCAATTTAAATGACTTCCCCTGGTGAATCTAGTAGCTGTGTTTTTATGAAATGGTGGCGTCTGAATACTGTGGGGAGATTATATGTAAAGATCTTGCTTGCAACTCTTTTTTCCATTCTGGTGTTTTTCTACTCATTATGTCCAAAGTAACTTTTAAGTGGTTGTCTAGTTCCCAATCAAAATTGCATTAAAACCATTTCAGCCCATGTAATACAAACAGTATTCCCTAATTCATCGATTGCGTTATGTAAACTCGTATTATAGCAGAACTGGATAGTTGAAAATTGACTCGAGGCAGGTAAATGGAGTTGAAATACCAATCAGTCATGATCTTAGTAAATGATACAGTAGGCCAGTAGCTGTAGAGTTCCTGATCATACTATGCAGAGATTTGGAAAACAAATGGCCTGCGTTCTCATAGTTTAGAAGCGAAACAACAGACAGGCTGAACTTGATGAAGACTGCCGGAGTTATTAATTGAAATAATTTCCACTGCTGCCTCTAGAAGCTCTTATCTAAAGTCCTACCACCATAGCCATATTACATTTAATCAGGCCAAAAAATGTATCCACCTTTCTTACTTGACCAGTTTTAATGTATTTATAATTAAAACACATACTGCCAACACCAGCGTTACAGCTGTTGATCTAATGGAAATTTGCTTTCCTCAATTCATAAATCACTATCCAAAAATTCCCTCTTTGAATTTTTTTGAAAAAAAAGTAGATAAATGGGTATTTTTTTCAATTCTGGTTTCTTGACGAATATGCAGATAACAAGACTTTCTTTTATGGAGAATCACAATATTGATTGTTTTCTAGGACTACATCCCTCTTCCCTCTCCCCTCTCCCCTCTCCCCTCTCCCAATGTAACGCAGTGGCCGCCTGTATTCTCGACGGCCCTTTAATGGCATGTACACATTTTATTTTATATGAATTCTTAAGATAGACACAAAATGCTAGAGTGATATAAATTCTTGTTTGATGTATTTCCAAGTTAGTTTAAATCAAACTTTGAATTCCAAGAAATGTTCAAATCTCAGTGTTTGTAAGTCAGCTTACATTGCATGTCTTATATTTTGTTTTTTATCCTCTCGAGTGAGGAGCCTGCAGTAATAAATGATCTTGTTAAATTTATTCAGATGGGATTAAGATATTACATCAGTGATTAATTAGAACTGAGTAGTTCTTGAAAGAATGGATTGAAATAAAAATTGTGATCCTTGTACAATCTTGTTGAACATTTAACCTTTTAAGATATTTTGTGTAGTTTCTTCCACATTTGCACTCGTAATATTTACCATGTTTGAAATCTTATCCTTTACGAGTTTGAAAGATGCTTTTAATTCATATACAGCTGCTCAAAAATTGGATAGGTTATTGTTTTATTTTAGCACACAGTGTGATCAAAAACAAGAGTTAGTTTGTTAGTGATCATTTTCGGGTTAAAATTCTGTCAATTGTGAAATCGATGTGGGCACTTCCAGAAGCACAACCAATGTTTTCCATTATCAGACGTGCACTAATGATGTGCAGCATATGTTTTAACTGCTTGGAAGTCCCAGGTCCAGAAAACAACTTTCATTGAATTATCACTAGAGGAAAAAAAATGCAGAACACAATGTGTTGCATTCTTCATTTATTTGCCATTTAAAGAGTCACTCTGCTGACATCAGGACATTTTGCAAGGCCACTCCAAAACTTGCTGGAGCCAGCTTGTACGCAGTTCAAGGTGCTCGTCTGTGTTCGCATAAAGAGATTGTTGGAAAGGGTAACTCATGAGAAAATTTACGTCTATGATCATCCTATAAGCAGGCAACACAAGGATCAGACTACATGTGGCAGGCAATGTAGAAAACAGCTTTCATTGAATTATCACTAGAGGAAAAAAATGCAGAACACAATGTGATGCGTTCTTCATTTATTTGTGAGGGGGGTATGAAAATGCACAATTGTTAAGACGTGTCTTCTGTGCAGCCCCCATCTTTCCCATCGGTATCTTTTGTGCCAGTCTTGCTTGGTTGTCAAGGGATTATGTCTTTACTGCTGCTGATCTTTTCTGAGAGTTTGCACGGCAAAGTGTTAGAAACATAGTGTAAAGGAGTGTTCTCTGACACACTGTAACCTTTACTGGTAGTTTATTATAGCACCTGGTACACACGTCCCAGCACTGACTGCATCCAGCCTTCAGACGTACCGGGACCTAAAAGGGTGGAACAAAGGGAGGAGACTACAGTTGTACTAATAGGATGGGGCGTGGTTAGTGGTGATAAGGTAGCTACAGTATAGGTTGCATGCATAACCATCTACATCCTTCCCCTTACAATTCAAACAAGTTACTACAGTAGCAGGATTATTATACAGTACCTGCAAAGCTAGACATATTCTCCGTAGCGAGCCGGAGGTTTTACAATCCGACCCGAGCGAGTGCGCACAGCACCTTCACCCTCCCCGCCCGAAAGAGTAGGAGGGGGGACAAGAACAGAAACAGGAGGAGAGAAGCTGGGTGGAGAACCCAGCTTGCAGGGGGAACGGAGAGACACAGGAGAGCCAGGCGAAAATGAAGGGGTAGAACGAGTTGAAGTTGGAGAGAGAGAAGATTTTGCAGGGGACAACAGAGCCTGGGGAGCAAGCCCGGGAGGAGCAGGGGGGGCTACCCGAGGCAAAAGGACCGACCGTGGCATGCAGGGAGCAGAGGGTACGTTAGTGGAGGAAGGCTCGACACGCGATGGAGGGGTATACGGAACCGCAGGAGGTGGTTTGGGCTCGTTAACCGCCAACAGGTGCTGGCGGCTGCGTCTGTAGACAGTCCCTTCGAAATCCACGAGGTAGGAACGTGGCGCGGTGTCAAACCCGACGACGGTGGCAAGTCGGGAATAGCCGGTGGACGTCTGCAAACGGACGACCTGTCCCGGCATCAGTGGAGAAAGAGGGCGGCAGGATTTATCATGCGACCGTCGCTGGATCTCGTGTTTTTGGGCAATACGTTTCTGGACATCAGCAGGCTGCAGGACTTTAGGCATCAGGGACTGCTGGGCAATAGGCATCGGAGGGCGGACAACTCGGGACATGAGTCGCTGGGCAGGGGATCCCATGGAAATGTCTCGAGAAATGTTGCGAAGGTTCAGGAGACACTGATAGAAATCCCCGTTCGAGAGGCGGGTTTGTTCAAGCAGGTGCTTAGCGCTCCGGACCGCCCGTTCCGCTAGACCATTGCTTTGAGGGTACTCCGGGCTGCTAGTGAAATGATTAAAGTTCCACTTTGTGGCAAACGCTCGAAACTCAGCGCTGGTGAACTGGCGACCGTTGTCTGTCTGCAGCCGGACAGGGGAACCAAACGTGGCAAAGTGGCGGCGAAGCTTGCTGATCACCATCTCGGAGGTGATGGCAGGGAGGAAGTCCACCTCGAACCAATTCGAGTAAGAGTCTACTAGCACAAGGTATTGCTTACCACGCCAGTCGAAAATGTCGGCAGCCAGAGAAGTCCAGGGCATTTCAGGTGCAGGCTGCTGCAAAAGTGGCTGTCTTTGCTGATGCGGGGCAAGCGAGTGACAGTCCGGACAGGAATCGACTCGGGCTTGGATGTATTTAGCCATGGCCGGCCAGTAGTACTGGTCCTGGGCATGTGAGATGGTGGCATCTGCACCGGGATGTCCCATGTGGGCGGCATCAAAATACAAGCCACGCAGTGATTCCGGGATGACAACTTTGTGCCCTTTGATAATAATACCATCCCGGAGGACTAACTCATCGCGGACCAAAAAATAGGGGTGGACGCTGGCAGGCAACGAATTCCGCTTGGTGGGCCACCCGCGCTTGATGACAGCAGCAAGCTGCTGCAGGTCGGGGTCGTTTGCGGTGTGTTCAACCAGGCATTTCAGCTGGTGAGAAGGGACGAAGTTGACGTTCAGTACCTGTAAGTCCGACTGCTCGAAGGGGTGCTGGTCGCAGGAGGTCCGGGGGGCCCGGGACAGTGCATCAGCCACATGCATCTCGGTGCCCCTCTTATATACGATCTTAAAGTCAAAGCGCTGTAGCTGCAGCATCATCCGCTGTAGTCTGGCAGGAGCGCAGTGTATCGGTTTATTAAGTATTGTCACCAGTGGCTGGTGATCCGTTTCAATGGTGAACCTGGTGCCGAATAAGAAGTCTCTAAACTTCGAACACGCGAAAACCACCGCCAGCAGCTCCTTCTCTATCTGAGCATAGCGTTGCTCTGTGGCCGTCATTGTCCTAGAGGCATAGGAGATAGGCTGCAGCGAGTCGTCAGCGTGGAGTTGCAGGCAGGCAGCACCCAGTCCAAATCGGGAGGCGTCGCAGGTGACCACGATTGGAAGCAGCAGATCAAAAAACCTTAGTGTTGGTGTGCTGACCAGCCTCGTCTTCAGCAGGTCGAACGCCTGCTGGTGGTGTGGAAACCATGCCCAGGCAATGTCCTTCTTTGTGAGTTGTCTCAGGGGTGCGCTCAACTCGCTGAGGTCGGGGATAAACTTCCCCAGGTAGTTCACCATGCCCAGGAAGCGCTGCAGACTGACAGCGTCAGTCGGGGCCGGCAGCTCAGAGATGGCGCTGGTCTTTTGCGGGTCTGGCTTTAACCCTTGGGCTGTGAAGATGTGTCCGACGTATGTGACCTCAGGCACCCGGAACTTGCACTTTGACCGATTGAGCTTCAAATTTATCTGCCGGGCACGGTCCAAAATCCGCCGGAGGTTGTGGTCATGTTCGGCCACGTCCCTCCCATAGACCAGAATGTCATCCACAATAATCGCGCAGGGCAGACCTGCAAATAGTTGTTCCATAGAACGCTGAAATACCTCGCTGGCAGAGTTGATGCCGAACGGCATCCGTAAAAACTTAAACCTGCCGAAGGGCGTGCTGAACGTGGTCAGATCCGTGGAGCGTTTGTCCAGGGGTATCTGCCAAAACGAGCTCCTTGCATCGAGGACGGAGAACACAGTAGCTTGTCCCACCTGGGCGGCAACATCTTCGACAGTCCTCATGGGGTAGTGGGGCCGTTTAATTGCCATATTTAAGTCCTTGGGGTTAATGCACACCCGTATCTCATTTTTTCCTTTCTTCAACGTGGCGACCATGGTGGAGACCCATACGGTTGGATCGCTGACAGCCTCCAGCACTCCCATGTTGACCATGTCCTTGAGCATATTCTCCACTTTGCCCTTCATGGCAAAAGACACCCTGTGGGGTGGACGGATCACGGGCTCCACAGATGGGTCTGTCGCGATCTTGTACACCACCGGCAGCTTCCCCAGCTTGTCGTCAAACAGGTCTGGGTACTCACATAGTGGATCCATCACAGGTTGCACCTTGTGGACCGTATGGTTAAACGACACCAGCCCAAGATCCTGGCATGCCCGGTTGCTAAGCAACGTCACACAGTCACTGTCCAGAATGAAGAAAGACAGGTCCTGGGAACCTTCCTGCAGCACGCAGTGGAAGGTCGCCCTCCCCACAGGTGTTAGTTCCTCTCCCCCATAGGCACGCAAAACAGAGCGGTCGGCAATCAGCAGCTCATTATTCCTTATCCGGTGGAACAGCTTTGTTGACATTACGTTCACCTTCGCCCCCGTGTCAAGTTTAGCAGAGAAACACTTATTGTTGACAGTTATGTTCACAGAAGGATCGGGGAGGCGAGATCGGCTGTGGAGGAGAGTGTAAATACTTACATCTCCCGTGGAAAAGCTGGGCTCAGAGTCCATCTCGCTATCAACCTGCAAAAGATTGTCTAGGAGTTGTCTGGGAGCTGAGGGAACTTTCCCACGGGATCGGCAGGCAGCTGCAAAATGGTTTCTTCTCCCGCAGAAATTGCATGTCTTCCCAAGGGCTGGGCACTGTGATTCTGAGGAGTGTACGTAGCTGCAGTTAGGACACTTGTTAGATCTTGGGTCCCGGGGTGTGCGAACGGGCCGCTGTGGAGGGCGAAAGTTCTCCCTCATCCGTCGTTGTCCAGCAACTCCAGTTAAATTTACGGCTCGGTTGTCAGACCCCCTCTGTCCGTGAGGATGGTGGACCACTTCGGCAATGCGGCACGCATGCATTGCTTGAGTCAGGGTTAGGTCAGGCCGTTGCAGCAGGTCGGCACGCAGCTTCTGATCGACCATACCGGTAACGAGAATGTCTCTGACGAGCTGGTCGCGCATGGTTTCGAATCGGCACCGCTGGGCAAGGTGTCGCAGGTCGGCAATGAAGCATTCAACAGGTTCATCCGGCTGTTGCTTGCGTGAGAAGAACCTGGCCCGCTCCAGTATACGGTTGGAGGGCAGGTCGCATAGCTCCGCGAATTTGCGCAAAAGACATACCGGGTCGTCGGCCGATTCAGCTGGCTCGACCGGCTGGTCGTTGTCATCCAGGACCGCTGGTGCATAGACAAAGGCTTGAGCTCTCTTCATTGCGTCGGGACCGGCCAGGTTGAGCAAAAGTGATGCTTTGACCGCGGCTGGGTCGTTCCGGTTCGCAATATTGACGTAGTGAGTGTAGTCCATCACAAAAGTCGACCATCGTTCCGCAATGTCGGCATCGAAGACAAGGGGAGATGGCTTTCGGCATGAGGACGCCATATCGAGGGAAACCCGAAACTGGGCACTAACGGGAACAAAATAAATGAAAACCGGTAAACGGGAAACGCTCGCATCCCACTTCTGACACCATGTAAAGGAGTGTTCTCTGACACACTGTAACCTTTACTGGTAGTTTATTATAGCACCTGGTACACACGTCCCAGCACTGACTGCATCCAGCCTTCAGACGTACCGGGACCTAAAAGGGTGGAACAAAGGGAGGAGACTACAGTTGTACTAATAGGATGGGGCGTGGTTAGTGGTGATAAGGTAGCTACAGTATAGGTTGCATGCATAACCATCTACACATAGAAACATAGAAAATAGGTGCAGGAGTAGGCCATTCAGCCCTTTGAGCCTGCACCGCCATTCAATATGATCATGGCTGATCATCCAGCTCAGTAACCTGTACCTGCCTTCTCTCCATACCCCCTGATCCCTTTAGCCACAAGGGCCACATCTAACTCCCTCTTAAATATAGCCAATGAACTGGCCTCAACTACCTTCTGTGGCAGAGAATTCCACAGACTCACCACTCTCTGTGCGAAGAAATGTTTTCTCATCTCGGTCCTAAAAGACTTCCCCCTTATCCTTAAGCTGTGACCCCTGGTTCTGGACTTCCCCAACATCGGGAACAATCTTCCCGCATCTAGCATCTCCAACCCCATAAGAATTTTATATGTTTCAATAAGATCCCCCCTCAGTCTTCTAAATTCCAGTGAGTATAAGCCTAGTCTATCCAGTCTTCATATGAAAGTCCTGCCATTCCAGGGATCAATCTGGTGAACCTTCTCTGTACTCCCTCTAAGGCTAGAATGTCTTTCCTCAGATTAGGAGACCAAAACTGTACGCAGTACTCCAGGTGCGGTCTCACCAAGGTCCTGTACAACTGTAGCAGAACCTCCCTGCTCCTATACTCAAATCCTCTTGCTATGAATGCTAACATACCATTCGCTTTCTTCACTGCCTGCTGCACCTGCACGCTTGCTTTCAATGACTGGTGCACCATGACACCCAGGTCACGTTGCATCTCCCCTTTTCCTAATTGGCCACCATTCAGGTAATACTCTGCTTTCCTGTTCTTGCCGCCAAAGTGGATAACCTCACATCCTCCTCGCAGCTAACACTGCCACCCAGCTTCGTGTCATCCGCAAACTTAGAGATATTGCATTCAATTCCCTCGTCCAAATCATTAATATATATTGTAAATATAAGGGCGGCACGGTGGCGCAGCGGTAGAGTTTCTGCCTTACAGCGAATGCAGCGCCGGAGACTCAGGTTCGATCCTGACTACGGGTGCTGTACTGTAAGGAGTTTGTACGTGCTTCCCGTGACCTGCGTGGGTTTTGTCCGAGATCTTCGGTTTCCTCCCACACTCCAAAGACGCACAGGTATGTAGGTTAATTGACTGGATAAATGTAAAAATTGTCCCTAGTGTGTGTAGGATAGTGTTAATGTGCGGGGATCGCTGGGCGGCGCGGACTTGGTGGGCCGAAAAGGCCTGTTTCCGCGCTGTATCTGAAATATAAAAATAAAATAATATAAAAAAATAAATAACTGGGGTCCCAGCACTGAGCCTTGCGGTACCCCACTAGTCACTGCCTGCCATTCCGAAAAGGACCCGTTTATTCCTACTCTTTGCTTCCTGTCCGCCAACCAATTCTCTATCCACCTGAACACTGAACCACCAATACCGTGTGCTTTAAGTTTGTACCCCAATCTCCTATGTGGGACCTTGTCGAAGGCCTTCTGAAAGTCCAGATATAACACATCGACTGGTTCTCCCTTATCCACTCTAGTAGTTACATCCTCGAAAAATTCTATAAGATTCGTCAGGCATGATTTGCCTTTCATAAATCCATGCTGACTTTGCCCGATGATTTCACCAAATGTGATGCTATCACATCTTTAATAACTGACTAGCATTTTTCCCACTACCGATGTTAGGCTAACTGGTCTATAATTCCCCATTTTCTCTCTCCCTCCCTTTTTAAAAAGTGGGGTTACATTAGCTACCCTCCAATCCTCAGGAACTACTCCAGAATCTAAAGAGTTTTGAAAAATTATCACTAATGCATCCACTATTTCTGAGGCTACTTCCTTAAGCACTCTGGGATGCAGCCTATCTGACCCTGAGGATTTATCGGCCTTTAATCCATTTAATTTACCTAACACCACTTCCCGACTAACCTGGATTACATATCATATCATATCATATATATACCGCCGGAAACAGGCCTTTTCGGCCCTCCAAGTCCGTGCCGCCCAGCGAGCCCCGTACATTAACACTATCCTACACCCACTAGGGACAATTTTTTACATTTACCCAGCCAATTAACCTACATACCTGTACGTCTTTGGAGTGTGGGAGGAAACCGAAGATCTCGGAGAAAACCCACGCAGGTCACGGGGAGAACGTACAAACTCCTTACAGTGCAGCACCCGTAGTCAGGATCGAACCCGAGTCTCCGGCGCTGCATTCGCTGTAAAGCAGCAACTCTACCGCTGCGCTACCGTGCCGCCCTCAGTTCCTCCATCTCGTTAGACCCCCGGTCCCCTGCTATTTCCGGCAGATTGTTTATGTCTTCCCTAGTGAAGACAGAACCAAAGTAGTTGTTCAATTGGTCTGCCATCTCCTTGTTCCCTATGATCAATTCACCTGTTTCCGACTGCAAGGGACCTACATTTGTCTTAACTAGTCTTTTTCTCTTCACATATCTATAAAAGCTTTTGCAGTCAGTTTTTATGTTCCCTGCCAGTTTTCTCTCATAATCTATTTTCCCTTTCCTAATTAAGCCCTTTGTCCTCCTCTGCTGGACTCTGAATTTCTCCCAGTCCTCTGGTATGATACTTTTTCTGGCTAATTTATATGCTTCATCTTTTGTTTAAATACATCCTTGATTTCCCTTGTTAGCCACGGATGCACTACCTTTCCTGGTTTGTTCTTTTGCCAAACTGGGATGAACAATTGTTGTAGTTCATCCATGCAATCTTTAAATGCCTTCCATTGCATGTCCACCGTCAACCCTTTAAGTATAAATTGCCAGTCTATCTTGGACAATTCACGTCTCATACCCTCAAAGTTACCTTTCTTTAAGTTCAGACCACTATATTATTGTCACTCTTGCCCACGGGGCCTCGCACAACAAGACTGCTAACTAACCCTTCCTCATTACTCAATACCCAGTCTAGAATGGCCTGCTGTTAAATAACGTTACTCCTTTTTGGACCCACTAGTCACAATTGAATGTATTCTGAATCAGAAACCAGGCCCACACTGTTGCACGCTTGTTCTTAACAAATTTTCCATTCTTTTTGTGGGGGGACCTGATTTGGAACTAGAACTTCATGCGGTGATCTTTCACTAAGTTTGCATTTGTGGAATTGTTTTCCTTTAATCATTTGAAAGCCTAATCCGATAAAATGTTTTGAAAAGGGTAACCTGCTTAGAAACCAACCCCAAAAAGTATCGTGTCACTTTTGCTGCCATCATTATTATTCAGGAAATCCCATAGTAACTCATCTTATTTCCTGCGTATGGCGTCTTTCACTTTAGCTGGAGTTGAAGTCGTACCTTCATCTTTCATTGCCTATTTCTATGTAACCAACTTGGAGGTACATAGCCTTTACTACAGAATTTATATAAAATCACCATGTGGTTCTTGAATTCTCCAACTATCAACGCAAATTAACTCAAAGTACTTTTCACAATAAAATGTGTACTTCATTGTCAACCCCAGTGTGTGAAGTTTGCCATGGGGACTTTCGGGGGATCAATAACTCTCCTTTTGCATTTTCAATGTATGTATTTCTAACAGAAGCCTATCGAACATTATTCCCATATTATGCAACATCATCTCCTTAAAGTTATCCAGTAAATTAGCCATAAATGATTTTCCTATCATAAATCCATTTTGACTCTTCTCCATCCTACTATTCTTTCTCAGTGTTCTGTTATTACTGGCTTCATTTTGATTCCAGTTTTCCAACAACTGACATTTAGGCTAACTGGTCAATCGTTCCCAGTTTTTCTCTCCTTCCTCAACTAGTGTAGTCGCATTTGCTGCTCTCCAATCTGTGGGGGCCCTTCCAGAACCTGTAGAACTTTGAATGATGATGGCCAATGCATCCGAAAACTCTATAGTTACGTCTTTCAAAACCATGGAATATAGATCATCCTTGAAGCTTCTCAGCTTTCTTTTACCATCAACTTCTCCAGTACTTTTGTTTTAACTAATGCCAATTTTAATCAGTCCCTTGATTCTTTCTAACAGTTATGTTTGTATATGCTGTGAAAGCAGAAACTGTTTGTTTCCTTGGCATTATAAGTTCTCTCTGATGATCCCAATGTTGGGGGAGTCCAGAACCAGGGGCCACAGTTTAAGAATAAGGGGTTGGGCCATTTAGAACGGAGATGAGGAAAAACTTTTTCAGTCAGAGAGTTGTAAATCAGTGGAATTCTCTGCCTCAGAAGGCAGTGGAGGCCAATTCTCTGAATGCATTCAAGAGAGAGCTAGATAGAGCTCTTAAGGATAGCGGAGTCAGGGGGTATGGGGAGAAGGCAGGAACGGGGTACTGATTGAGAATGATCAGCCATGATCACATTGAACGGTGGTGCTGGCTCGAAGGACCGAATGGCCTACTCCTGCAATTATTGGGTGGAACTCAGAAATGAGAAAGGTTTAGCAACACTTATAGGGGTGTATTATAGACCGCCAAATAGGGAACGAGAATTGGAAGAGCAAATATGTAAGGAGATAGCAGATATTAGTAGTAAGCACAGAGTAGTGATTGTGGGTGATTTCAATTTTCCGTATATAGACTGGGAATCACATTCTGTTAAAGGGCTGGATGGTTTGGAGTTTGTAAAATGTGTGCAGGATAGTTTTTTGCAGCAATACGTAGAGGTGCCTACCAGAGAAGGGGCAGTGTTGGACCTCCTGTTAGGAAATGAGATGGGTCAGGTGACGGAGGTATGTGTTGAGGAGCACTTTGGGTCTCGTGATCACAATGCCATTAGTTTCAATATCATTATGGAGAAGGTCAAATCTGGACCAAGGGTTGAGATTTTGGATTGGAGAAAGGCTAATTTTGAGGAGATGAGAAAGGATTTAAAAGGAGTGAAATGGAAATTTTTGTTTTATGAAAAGGATATAATAGAGAAATGGAGGATATTTAAAGGTGAAATTTTGAGAGTACAGAGTCTTTATGTCCCTGTTCGATGGAAAGGAAAGAATAATAATTTGAAAGAGCCGTGGTTTTCCAGGGAAATTGGACACTTGGTTCGGAAAAAGAGGGAGATATACAATAAATATAAGCGGCAGGGAGTAAATGAGGTTCTTGAGGAATATAAAGAATGTAAAAGGAATCTTAAGAAGGAAATTAGAAAAGCGAAAAAAAGATATGAGGCTGCTTTGGCAAGTAATGTAAAAGTAAACCCCAAGGGGTTCTACAGATATGTCAATAGCAAAAGGATAGTGAGGGATAAAATTGGTCCATTAGAGAGTCAGAGTGGACAGCAATGTGCTGAGCCGGAAGAAATGGGGGAGATATTAAACAATTTCTTTTCTTCGGTATTTACCGAGGAGAAGGATATTGAATTATGTGAGGTAAGCGAAACAAGTAGAGTAGTGATGGAAATTATGAGGATTAAAGAAGAGGAGGTACGGACACTTTTGAAAAATATAAAAGTGGATAAGTCTCCAGGTCCTGATAGGATATTCCCTAGGACATTGAGGGAAGTTAGTGCAGAAATAGCAGGGGCTATGACGGAAATATTTCAAACGTCATTAGAAACGGGGATGGTGCCAGAAGATTGGCGCATTGCGCATGTTGTGCCTTTGTTTAAAAAAGGTTCTAAAAGTAAACCTAGCAATTATAGACCTGTTAGTTTGACGTCTGTGGTGGGAAAATTAATGGAAAAGATACTTAGGGACAATATATATAATTATTTGGATAAACAAGGCCTGATTAGAAACAGTCAACATGGATTTGTGCCTGGAAGGTCATGTTTGACTAATCTTCTTGAATTTTTTGAAGAGGTTACCAGGGAAATTGATAAGGGCAAGGCTGTGGATGTTGTCTATATGGACTTCAGTAAGGCATTTGACAAGGTTCCACATGGAAGGTTGATTAAGAAGGTTAAATCGTTGGGTATTAATAGTGAGGTTGCAAGATGGATTCAACAATGGCTGAATGGGAGATACCAGAGGGTAATGGTTGTCAATTGTATGTCAGGTTGGAGGCCAGTGTCTAGTGGAGTACCCCAAGGATCTGTGTTGGGTCCACTGTTGTTTGTCATTTACATTAATGATCTGGATGATGGTGTGGCAAATTGGATTAGTAAATATGCAGATGATACTAAGATAGGTGGTGTAGTTAATAATGAAGTAGAGTTTCAAAGTCTACAGAGAGACTTGGGCCTTTTGGAAGGGTGGGCTGAAAGATGGCAGATGGAGTTTAATGCTGATAAGTGTGAGGTGCTGCATTTTGGTAGGACAAATCAAAATAGGACGTACAGGGTAAATGGTAGGGAATTGAGGAATGCAGTGGAACAGAGGGATCTGGGAATAACTGTGCATTGTTCCCTGAAGGTGGAATCTCATGTGGATAGGGTGGTGAAGAAGGCGTTTGGTATGCTTGCCTTTATAAATCAGAGCATCGAGTATAGAAGTTGGGATGTAATGTTAAAATTGTACAGGGCATTGGTGAGGCCGAATCTGGAGTATGGTGTGCAGTTCTGGTCGCCAAATTATAGGAAGGATGTCGACAAAATGGAGAGGGTACAGAGGAGATTTACTAGAATGTTGCCTGGGTTTCAGCACTTAGGCTACAGAGAGAGGTTGAACAGGTTGGGTCTTTATTCTTTGGAGCGTAGAAGGTTGAGGGGGGACTTGATAGAGGTTTTTTAAATTTTGAGAGGGACGGACAGAGTTGACGTGGGTAGGCTTTTCCCTTTGAGAGTGGGGAAGATTCCAACAAGGGGACATAGCTTCAGAATTGAGGGACAAAAGTTTAGGGGTAACATGAGGGGTAACTTCTTTACTCAGGGGGTGGTGGCTGTATGGAATGGGCTTCCGGTGGAAGTGGTGGAGGCTGGCTCGATTTTATTATTTAAGAGTAAATTGGATAGGTATATGGATAGGAGGGGATTAGAGGGTTATGGTCTGAGTGCAGGTAGATGAGACTAGGTCAGGGAGAATGGTCGGCGTGGACTGGTAGGGCCGGACAGGCCTGTTTCCATGCTGTAGTTATATGGTTATATGGTTATTGTCTATACCCACATTTTTACTTACCAGCCTTTTCAGTTTTACATACCTACAGAAGTTCTTGCTGCCAGTTTATATGCTTCTCAGTAGTTTACACTACATTGTCAGTTTCCTGGTCAACCTTTGAGTTCTAAAATGGGTTCAATCTCTAGGCCTACTGCTATTTCTGGCAAATGTACAAGCCCTTTTCTGTGACTCAATACTATCTTTGATTTCTCCAATTGGCTACAGACATTTCCTGTTGGGGTTTTGTGCCTTGAAAGAATATCTGAATTTGACAAATAATATATATTTTTACATGATTTCAATTATCTGTCTGTCTCCTGCTTTTTTTAAAAGGAACTTTCCAAACCACTAGTCACATTGCTGCTTATAACTTGATCGTTTCCTCCGTTAGATTTAAGAAACTAATCTTAGATTTTTCTTTTAATTAGGTGTATGATAAGTAACCCATCTCTTTGTTGCTGCTAAAGCAAAAGTGCATGCGGTAATTGTATCTTATAGTATCTAAAACTAATAACTTTATCCACGTACAGGCCATGGTGATTTCAGGATTACATCCTGAAAAGAAGCTTGGTGGGCCAGAGGTAAAGTGGTTACAATTGTCCTGTGAATGCTGATATTTTGTTTGCTCAAGCAGATCCCATCAGCGCTGAGTTCCATTTTAGTTGCTAGACAAGAGACATCAGTTTTCCTATTCTTGCAGTTCCAAAAACTAACTCTGAAGATTTCCCAATGCTGCAGCTTTATGAATGCCTATTAAACAGTGCATGGCTGGTTAAAGGTTGCATGAAGTAATGACCATACTTTTTCCAAAATAAAAGCTACCAAAATGCAAGTGAATGCAAGTGTTTATAATATTTTATATTTTATTCTTGTTTTTCCTTTCCTCCTTTTTTTACTAAAATGTCACTCTTGCTATTATTTTCAATTTTGAAGATCAAATTTAAATATCCACCTAGGAAAATCCCTGAAACCCAAATCTTCACCACATTCTTTTGATATTTTTTCCCTCATTTGCCACCTTGTTCTCTTTTCTCTTTGCACACCTTTTCTTTGAATTTCATACTTACTTTCCCATCTTGCATTTGTTCAATTCTTTTTTTCTCTTGGTCTTCTGTCATAAAAGCAGACAACGAAAATGCCTCTGTTAGTACAGGAAGAAGATGAGGTAAAAGAAAAGCAGGAGACCACAGGGACTGCGCTTGCAAAAGAAAGCAATGAAGAAAATTCTCAAAAGGTTTCCATTCAGATGCCTGATGACAAAAGTAAAACAAAATCTTGTCACCCCTATTCTATTGCACTTCAGCGCCCTCGTATTTCCTTCATAATGTCACTCCTAATAGTATTTGTTATGACAGTTTGGTGGCTTATCTTTATATGACCAAGAAATGGTGCTGCAGCTGAAACCTTTTAAAGCTGGTTCTTTTTTGAGCTGTACTTTTTTAATTCTACATTGTTCTGACATTCCTCTCTTCTTAACAAAATCCCTGTCCAAGTTGTATTTCTTGTTTGTCATTTACTAAACTGTACTGACATTTTTATTTCTGTTATGTTGAATTGAATGGAATCATTGATTTTTTCCTCTCTTTTCTGTGAAGATATCTATTTGTGTTTGTGCTATGGGATGCCATATCATTTGTAACCAGTTTCAATACAACATTAATGAAGATTTTGCCATTTACATTTCATACTTTAAATCCCTTTCAAAGGGGGATTTAACTAAACTCTTGTTACTGAAGTAAAATAATTTGAAAGGTGGCACTCACATTTTCTGTAAAAAATTATGGTTTCAAATACAGCCAATTTGGTATTCGTATGTTGTATGTATTTATTTGATCTGATTTTAAAATTGACACCTTTATTTACTGGTGCTATGCTGTGAACCAATGATTGTATATTAAAAATGTCAATAGCAAAGTATAATATTTAGCATTAATGGCAGAAAGATACTACTTTCAGCTTCAGTCAATTAAGGACAGGTGAACTGCAAAAATATTCTAACATCTCTATCTAGAATGTTGTATTTAAGGACAGTATAGTTGATAAATTACTATATTAGTATTTGCAGCACACAATTATTTCAAAATACTACAGTTTCCATTAGGAATGAAGATAGTATTAAGACATATTTAAATTTAAATATTTTTTTAATTCCAAGAGTTTACATTTAATTGTGAGTGGATAGACAAGTGCACTAAGACAGATACAGTAATAGTATTATTCAGTCAGGTGTAAATTTTCTTTATACTTTTAAGTAAGGGGTTCACGATAAGCAGTTTAATTTTGTTATGAGGTTCGCTGTGCATCATTTCATGGTAAACTCAAGAAAATGTAATGAGACCTCGGTTGCCATTTTAGATTGAGTCGCCAGGGCCTTTTTTTCTGGCATACCTCAACAAGTTTGTACACTAGGCAGAAGAATTAAGTCTAAAATTCTTGTGTATGTCATGTGTGGCAAGTTTGTTTCAGGTATATAACATGTACACAGAGACCAGTAGTCACGTGCAATGGATAAACAGCGTGCAAGACCCATGGTGTATATCTAATATAGCCATTGCCTTGATCTTCATAGGACTAAAGTATTATTGTGAGAGGAACATTGTGTGCATGGATACGGCCTGTGCAAGTTGCCTTTTGAGATGCAGACAATTTCTAAGCTAGGATGTTGTTTCTGCCTGCAAGTATAAAGCTATGATACATGTACCATGATGTCAGTAATTTGATACTTTTGTGAATTAGCATAACACGGGGAATGGCATACCTGAGGAATTCAAGGCTTTATTAATGTTCATTTATGCAAATGATTGGTATGAAAGGAGTGAGATCAGTGTTTGCTGCTATCAAGGTCAAGTGCATAACAAATTCTGAATAAGATGAAAAGGAGAATGATCTTTTAGCACAGTTATCAGTTTTTTGGACAAAATTAAAATGAAAATGTAGGCTTATATAATGGTGAAATTATTACAAATGAAAGAATAGAACTATCGTGAATCTAGATAGATTTTAAAAGCAAGAAGGGCCAGAAAATGGTGCATAAAATTTTGTTTAATATATGGGCAATGAATTTTCTATTAATAGAAAAAATGTGCCCCAATTGCATTAGACAATAGACAATAGGTGCAGGAGTAGGCCATTCAGCCCTTCGAGCCAGCACCGCCATTCAATGCGATCATGGCTGATCACTCTCAATCAGTACCCCGTTCCTGCCTTCTCCCTATGCCCCCTCACTCCGCTATCCTTAAGAGCTCTATCCAGCTCTCTCTTGAAAGCATCCAACGAACTGGCCTCCACTGCCTTCTGAGGCAGAGAATTCCACACCTTCACCACTCTCTGACTGAAAAAGTTCTTCCTCATCTCCGTTCTAAATGGCCTACCCCTTATTCTTAAACTGTGGCCCCTTGTTCTGGACTCCCCCAACATTGGGAACATGTTTCCTGCCTCTAATGTGTCCAATCCCCTAATTATCTTATATGTTTCAATAAGATCCCCCCTCATCCTTCTAAATTCCAGTGTATACAAGCCTAATTGCTCCAGCCTTTCAACATACGACAGTCCCGCCATTCCGGGAATTAACCTAGTGAACCTACGCTGCATTCATCTGCACTTTTAGGAATCTCAAAATATAGTAGAGCCATGTTCTGTAAGAGTTCAGGAAAACAATGCCAGAAATGAGAAATAATAGTTTTGAGGGAAAAGATTAAATTGATTTGCTTTTTCATCTGAAAAAATTAAGTTAAAATGAAATCTTCTAAAGTTATACAAAGTTATTATTTCTGTTTTCGTTGGAAAATTGGTAGGGAGTGAATATAGAATCAAAATTAATATTGGGAGGTTGTTAAAATAATAAATGTCTAACTGGGATCTTGTTTCAGCAAAGGATCTTTCCTTTGTAAAATGTAGAAGGATTTTGTGCAAAGTAGGCAATGGATTAAAGTCTGTAATTTAGGAGCTGTACAACTTAGAAAAATACCTGCTGAATCTCCTAAACTCCAGTTCAGTTCCATTTATTGTCACCTGTACTGAGGTACAGTGAAAAGCTTTTGTGTGCTAACCAGTCAGCGGAAAGACAATACATGATTACAATCGAGCCATTCAGAGTGTACAGATACATGATAAGGCCTAACGTTTTGTGCAAGATAAAGTTGGCAAAGTCCAATCAAAGATGGTCCAAGGGTCACTAATGGGGCAGATAGTAGTTCAGGACAGCTCTCTAGTTGTGGTAGGATGGTTCAGTTGCCTGATAACAGCTGGGAAGAAACGGTCCCTGAATCTGGAGGTGTGCATTTTCACACTTCTATATCTTTTTTTCCCATGGGAGAGGGGAGAAGAGGGAGTGCCCAGGCTGCGACTCGTCTTTGCCGAGGCAGCGTGAGGTGTAAATGGAGTCAATGGAAGGGAGATTAGTTTGTGTGATGGTCTGGGCAGCATCCACAATTTGCTGATATTTCTTGTGGTCTTGGATGGAGTTGTTCCCAAACCAAGCTATGATGCTTCCTGATAAACTCTAAATTCTACCATTCAATCAATAGCTTGCATTTTCCACCTCTAAGCAACACAAAGTGAAATTCCAGGAAAAGGCCTGTAAATATGTAATAGGATTATTCCAAAGGTATTTAGTGATAATGTAGATGCCTAATGGTTCACATGAAATCTATTTGGCCCTTATAGAATGCCAAGTGTATTGTCTTCTTGTTTATTCACTTTTTAGGGTCTGTGCATAACTGGCAAAACCAGCAGTTGAATGTTCATCTGTTATTGACCTTGAGATTGTGTGCTGAGTCATCTTCTTGCTGCCATCATTCTGTTGAAGGAAATCCTGGGGTATTAGGTAGGGAGTTCCAGGATTGAGACTTGGTGACAATTAAGGCAATCTATAGAGTCATTAAGTCATACAGCCTGGAAACGGGCCTTCCAGCCCAATGTCCATACCGAGCAAGATGTCCCATCTTAGCTTGTCATATTTGTCTGCATTTGGCCCATATCCCTCTAAATCTTTCCTATCTCTGTACCTGCCAAATAACTTTTAAATGTTAAATATTGTTATTGTAAGCTGTAGATTCCCATATGGCTGTTTTTTTGTCCTCGGTGGTGGAAGAGCTCACATGAGGTGAGCACTACATTTTGTAGATGATGCACATTGCAGCTACTGTGCATTTGTAGTGGAGGGAATCAATCTGTAGGTTGGGGACCAATCAAGCAGACTGCTTCGGCTGGTATGGTGTTAGGCATAATGAGCTGCTGTCATCCCGGCAAGGGGAGAGTATTCAAAATATGTTTGGGAGGTGGTGTCAAGGCCTTTGAGGTGTTAGCTATTTCACTTATATCAGGACACCCAGCCTCTGACCTGCTCCTGATGCCACAATTGGTCAGTAATTACCCAGCACCACTTCCCACACCTGCTCCACTTCAAATCTTATGATGGAAGTAAGATCATTGATGAAGCAGCTCAAGATGGACTGGCCTAGAACCATTAGTCAGAATGAGGAACTAATGTAGAAGTTTCATGAGGCTGGGTAAATTGACCTCCAGGGACTGTAATGATAACTATTTCATTAATGTGACAAATGAGCCCAACCGTTGAACTGGCTTCCCCCTGATTTCACCCTTAGCCTAAAAGAATTTTGGGTTGAGACTCAATCTACCAGGAAAGATTAAACATATGGAGTCATTTTTTGTAGAAAGTATAGGTCAGCTGCAATATCTACAGCTTCTTGATTAGTACAGGTGTCAGAGGTGATGGGGGAAAGGCAGGAGAATGGGGTTAGGAGGGAAAGATAGATCAGCCATGATTGAATGGCGGAGTAGACTTGATGGGCCGAATGGCCTAATTCTACTATCCCTTATGACCTTATGATCATTGATGCCATATCCCAGTGCCTCAATTTAAAGTTTCTAAATCCTTTCACTGCTTTGCCTATCTCTACTACTTCTCTCCACCCAATAAACCTCTGAAAATCTCTGTGCTCTCCTGCCATCTTGAGCATACCTCTCTTAATTGCTGCACTATTGTCCTTGTGGTTTCAGTAAATGGAACCTTATTTCAATTCCTTCCTTGTACACACCATATCTTCTCCTTAGCTTTGTCTGCATCAGTCAAATTAATATATACAGTTAAACAAGTGTTGCTGAACCCAACCAGATCACAAGTTGGACATCATAATAAAACTAAAAGCCAAGACGTAACAAATTAAACAAAAGGCCCGTCAGTTAAAAATCAAGCATTCTCGAGTTCCTCTATTCCTTTTCAATGATAAACTGTCCATATTGTTTTAACAGCATCACAGAATTCTTAGAAATGGAGAGAGAAAAAAATTCCCCTTCCAATACACAGTTCAATTACATCCTGCCAAGATAATTTTCCTCTTGGATCCAAGCTTAAACTTTTTCTTGGATACGATGGGAGAGAAACCAAAACAGAGGGGTAAATTGTTTATAAAACCCACAACCGTCAACAAAACATACTAATGTAGTAAGCCAGTATAACATTTCTTCTAATGATAAGTAAAATGTAGCTAAGAAAGGAAATAATCTATAATATTCGATCAACAATATTGTAGTGAAGTAACATTAGTTTATGTACTTCAGCCTTATAATTGAAGTCACATAAGTAGCTCTTCCTGCTAAGCACCTACAAGCCGATCAAAAGTAAAGATACCATTTTACTCTATAGCAGCTATAACTGCAAATATTATGGTGCTTGATTTTGGAAATATTTTGTGCAAGATGATGGATTAGAATTTATTACTTGAAACTAAAAGGTTGAAATTAATATAGCTTACAGAAAAAAACATCTGTAAGAAGAGGCACAAATTTGGAATATCTTTGACTTCTTGTCTTCAAATGGCAAACTGATGTGCCAAAGGTAAATGTATGTAGCATTTAAACAGATAGCATGTAAATAATGTGTAAGACTGAATAAGTTATCATAAGATAACTCAGCTGATATATTTGCATTAGCAGTCATTGAAGTTTGGTCAGATCATTAGAAGTCCCAAGTCAGTAGAATTGGGTTTGCAGGGTTTAGGAAGGAAACTGGAAGCTCTCTGATGATACTAGTCTGCGGAAAAGTTAATCAAATAAAGGTGTTCCTTTCCTTTGGACTTTCACGTTGATGAGCAGATGCTTCACAGTTGTATCTCAGGTGGCTGTGAAATACAGATTGCAAATAGAATGGTTGTGAGAGTGGTAGTGCAAAGCAGGCAGCTGTGTATAAATAGTATAAGAAAATAACTGCAGATGCTGGTACAAATCGATTTATTCACAAAATGCTGGAGTAACTCAGCGGGTCAGGCAGCATCTCGGGAGAGAAGGAATGGGTGACGTTTCGGGTTGAGACCCTTCCTCAGACTGAGGAATGTACTCAGTGACCGAGAATGACCGAGATGCTGCCTGACCCGCTGAGTTACTCCAGCATTTTGTGAATAAATAGCTGTGTATAAATAATTTTAGCTGGTGTAGGGCAAGGTTTTTGCACTGGGGTGGGGGAGAATAATTGGTTTGTGGAGAAATGCAATAATTGTGAACTGTAAAAGCAATTTTGGAACAAAATGGTAACATTAAACCAGATACTTCAATTGTCAATATGAAGGAAAATCCCAAATTCAATCTGAAGATTAGTTTAATAATTTATTTTTATACAAATAGTTTGAACTGAGCAGCATCAGATAGTGTAGATAGTATGTGTTCCTTTAATGAATTGTAGTGCTTCCTCAAAGTTTGAGAGGTCTGAGTCTAGCTGACAGCATTGTATAATGATAGAACATTAATGACTTCCAATTTTTTAATGGAATAATCTTCATTGTAAATTAGTTTGATTTTAAAATTCCATTTTGTATGGCTTTTGTTGTTTTTGCTTACCTGTTGAAATCAAATAATAAATACAGTAACTGGAAATTGTACTGGGGCGATGATCTAGATGTGAATAATTGAGGTTAGCACAGTGGAATTCTAGCCTCCACTATTTTCTGTAAACAACTTTCCAGAATCTATCAAATTGATTTAAAACATTGACAGTACATTTATCTCTCAGAACAAGAACTAAATATAATTAACCCTTGCAGTAGGACTTTGTATATATTCCTGAATCTCTCTTGTACATGTGTAAGGAAAATAAACACGTTGTTAAAACTAGATCTGCTGACTTATTGTTTTATTTTGAACTGTGCTAATACAGGTAGATCAGCACTTTGCTTGAACTTTGTTTTCTAATGTTGCATGTTAACCGTAATGCATTACAGAAATTTATTTAAATTGGCAAACCAATATATTGAGAGAATACTGTAAATGTAAAGATATTAACTAATTGTGTGATTCAAATGACCTCTACCATCAGAAATTCTACAGATTTCCCAGGATTATGTGTTGTGTAACCACTATAATTTAGGACATGATAAGATTAGAGTTGGTATTTTATTTTGCAAAATGGAAGTTTATTCAATTTTATGATTTTATTTTTAAGACATATCCAAAAATTGGTCGCAAGGAAATTGAATATAAAGTATAGTGTAATATTAGATGTGTTAATGATATTAGACTTTGATTATTAAAAATTCAACAAGGGATTTGGACTTAATATAAATTACCAGTGAATTGTGAAGTTTGAATGCAAGTTAAATATTTTCTAATTTTATTGAACATTCTATTTATTGTGTCCATTTGCCTTATGTCAGGATCGTTTGCATTTTGTGTTTAGTTGAGGGTTGTACAGTCGGCAAGCATCCGCACATTAGTTAAGATGATTGCAGTTGGATATTGAGTTATTCAAACCTTGTTCTTTAAACTGAAGGGTGCGATGATATGGATGCTTCAATGAAAAGAGATGAATAGTATGTGTATATAGCCCTGTATCTGAAGATAGTCTACACTTAAAATAAATAAATATGTTGGATTAAAGACATTTGAAGTGCACAGAAAACATGGTAGTAAGCCTTCCTGATTACAATTTTATTAATTTTAACTTGTACACGACTAGATTAACAAAGCAATGAAAAGTTGGTAATAGCTGCAGTTCAGGCAATGGAGGGCAGTACATTGCAACGGAGGGCACAAAAGGCCACAGTTCACGTTTTGAATGTGGAAAGAGCCAACAAATTATTATTTTAAAGACGCAGTAAACTGCAGATGCAGGAATCTTGAGCAAAAAAAAAATGTGCTGGAGGAACACACTGGGTCAGGCAGCATCTGTGGAGGGAAACGGACAGACATTTTGTGTCGGTGCCCTTCAGTCTGAAGCATCATCTGTCCATTGCCCTCCACAGAAGCTGCCTGTGCAGCATCTGTGTTCATCAAGCACTTTTTTTTAAACCATTATTTTGTTTAGCAGTTTTTATTGTAAAATGAATGCTTATTTATGATATAAAAATCAACAGTGATTTTGGAGATTGAAAGCTAGGTTTTAGAAAAAGTGGATTAGTATAGTGAAAGTCTGAAGAAGGGTCTCAACCTGAAAAGTCACCCATTCCTTCAATTCAGAGATGCTGCCTGGCCCGCTGAGTTATTCCAGCATTTTGTGTCTATCTTTAATATAGTGAAATACCTTGATTTCTATTAAATGAGATTCAATAATTTCATTAAAAATGGCACACTAAACAAATATTGTTTTTGTTTAAATGTGCATGCTTGCTCATTCCTGATTATGATTGAGTTTTACTGTACTTGTTCCCCTGGAATGGAGCACATAGTTAACTTGAATCTTCAAGCTCTATGGTCATATTCTCTAATGAAGAATTTGTTAATGCCAATTATCAGAGCCAAATTAGTTTTGTGAATATTTATTTTGAATATTCTCTTGTGTTGCTAACAATGTCAAGCCAACCTTTGCAATAGCCAGTTTAGTTCCATAGAAATTGGTTGCCATGGACATGAACCTTAGATTTGCCAAAGTCTGCTGCAGCATTAAAATCTAAACTATGGATTGTTGCTTTGATTATTTTAACTTTTAAGTTTGGTCAAATCTGCCAACATTAAACACATTAAATATTGATGTTAATCTTCAATAATACTTTGGAAGATTTGACATTAAACTTTGGCCCATTTACAACGAGACATACTGTCTAGATTCAGGGCATTTGTGTATAATGTAAAATGAGTTCTATAATGTGTGTGCATGATTAAAAGCTTCTCTCATACAATCCTTATTTACTTTGCATTAGGATGCATTGAATACAACTTTTGCACTCAGCTGTAACGTGTTAAATTATTTACCATCTTTCTTGCAATAAAATGTTGCTGATATTTGGAAGAATACACATCTTGATCTAGGTTGTGCTTAAAAGGCTCTGCTGCCAAACATAACTCTGGTGCAAAACTAATGCAAAATTATGATCTGCTATCTTATGTTAATTATATTTGCTTGTACTTCAAAATGTTACTTTAAAGGATAAGCTTAAACTAGTTTAAGTTATATCTTAAAAATTGTTCAGGAAGTAGGATTTATCCCTGCTACTAATTAAAACCTTATTTAAACTTAGGAAAATTTCATGAATAAAATTAAGAGTTTCATTCTGAAATTTCCCTAGTGTCTAAAAGTATTTTGTTGCATAACAGTACCTAAACCATCAACAATTATCTTTTTGGAAGTGAAATTGAATTTGGGTCCCTGGACCCCTGATTTCACATGATCAATGTTGACCATTTCAGATGATCTCTCCTCTGTGGAATTATACCCACTATTATGAAAAATACCCTTTGTGTGTTATATAAAATGACTGACAGTCGCAGAGTGATTTATTTATGTATAGGGTTGGAGACTGCTTTAGTCTACAAATCAGGTCTGTGATTCATATTGCGTATTTATTGTTCAGTGCATAACACTTATTACTATATCTTTAAAATCACATTATTTTGGAATTGACGAGGTCGAAATCTGCCGTCTCCCCTTGCTCCTGTGATATAGTAATGTGTGCATTGTTCTCCACATTAGAAATTGGTGGTCAGTGAATTTAGGAACCCCAGTGCATGAGAGCATACACTACTTGGTTTTGTAGCTTCTGCAAATGATGCTCATATTTTGTGGCACTAATGGTAATTCAGACTGAAGAGATGCAACATTCTTGCCATGGCTTTTAAAAATTAAAAATTGAAGAGAAAGAAGGAGGTTGTTTATGTGTATTGTATTACTAATGTGAATGTGGTCATGTACATCACCAGTTTTCATCACCATTCTACTGCTGCACGTATGATATCTAATTAAGCACTTCAGTCATTCCTACTCTGTACATTCACTGTGTTGAACAACAAACAGGTGAAACTACAATTGTTACTGGTGAGTGAATCATAATACTATGCGCAATGCAGTTTACTTTTCATTTTTCTGGCTTTCCCTGACACATTGCTTATTTGTATCTGGTATAGCCAATGATTCGTGTTTGCTTGGAATGGAGATGATGAACAATATCCTTGTCTTGACCTACTTAGGCGGCTCTTCTAGGTTGTTTAAATTTTATTTATTCATAAACTTGTGGAAAACTATTATGGCAAAGTTGTCTTTGGCAGCGTGAACTTGTATGCAAGTGTGTTTGACCGAATTTTTAATGGTAGATTAGATTGTGGTTCACTATCATGTTAAAATTTAGTTTGGGCTTTGGCAATATTATGTTAGCAGTACAATTTAAAGTAATCGTGGCCTGGAACAATTACTCTAGGGCATCAGATAACCTCTGTTTCCTTCCACCATCAGATTTTAGTGGGCCAAGAAATTGCACTTGTAGTTACTTTAGCAAAACTGCAGTCTACGTAGGTCAAGGAAGAGCCTCTAATTTGCTTTGGTACAATTTATTTTCCCTTCCCACTGAATTTGAACAAAATGACAAAGTAATGTCATGTGGCATCACCTTTTGCTTGTTTTCTGCTGACCAAATAGCTGGTGCACACGCTAATCTTATTTTGAGGCCTTTACTTTGTTGAAGCATTTATAATGATCTACAAGATTGATGAAGAGCTTATTCCAAGAGGGGTTAAAATACTTGTGGAAAATGGAGGGTGTCCATCTGAATGATGAATTCATGGAACATTGTGGCTCTTTAGTAATCATTTGGAAGACTTTACATTAAACTTTGGCCCATTCACAGCAAAACTCACTGTCAAAATTTTGAGCATCTGTGTATTACATAAAACAAGCTTCTTTTCCAGGCCAAAATAATGTCACCGTCATAATCACTTTTCTTGACCTGTTGGATGAGAGATTTTGTACAGCTGGTCTGAACAGATGCAACCCCGTTTAAAATATATCTGAGACACAGCACTATATGGGAACAAAAAAGGCGCAGGTGAACGTGAATATGGTTTAGGCAAAACTTAATTGCTGTAAGCAGTTATACACACTTTTAAAGTAGGAAATGAATAATTTTTAAGATTCGCAAATTATCTTTTACCCTCTTGTTAATGGAATAATATTGTGACATAAAATTTAAGGCATTTTATTCATCAAGTATTAGCTTTACAGTTTTTTTAAAAACTAACTCAAACAAGTTAAAGGTTTCTGAGAGATGTGAGAAGCTTTTACTCTGGAACAGTGAATTTGAAACAGATGGAAATGCCCATCTGCTTCTTGTTTTTTTAATTGGTCATTTTCCATATTACTGTCGACTTAAACACTGCTTGTTGAATCTATTATTACAGTATTGGAGAATCAGCACTTAATTAATCTCATGTCATTGCAAGATAATATTTTTGATAAACCATTAATGCATTTTTGTCTTTTGGATGTCAAATATTCCACTTTTATTCAAGGATGATTAATTTCATTGTAATTGGTTCTTATCTTTTCATTTGAAACTAATTTGAAGTCAAAACACACTCTGTTTTCTTAAAGAAAACTTTACTTAACATTGATTACAATCGGGGTCAGATATCCTGAAATGAATAATCATGTGATACTTAAAATTCATCTTATTTCATAGGTTAAGAACATCTATTATCTCTCGATTTTGTTTTTGTTCTAGTCCCTCACGATCATTCAAGATCTCATTTGAATAAGCCCTACACAATCTACCTCATAATATTTGTAACTAACAGTAGCTATGTTAGGTTGCTACTTGTTATTTTACAATTGCTTTCTTTATTGCCGTAAAGACGTACAGGCCTACCTCATGGGTTTGAAAAATGACTTCGTGAATATCTGTGTTTGAAATTTTCTTGCCTACAGTGTGATCAATGGAGTCATGACATATTCATCTTCCTGGTCTTCCAAAAATAGATTTGATGGGCAGCCAAGTATTTTAACCCTATTAAGGTGTCTGTTTGCCCAGTTTAACTTAATTATGCAGTTTATTTTATTTTCTGCAACAGGTTTGTAATTGGTTCCTATTTCAGAGCATGCTGCTTGTCACATGGATGTACATATAATAAGGCTGCAATATCCCTTTATCAGTAAATCAGTTCTGTACCTCAAATGTTTAAGATTGACAAAATAGTAACCACTTCAGACAAACTGATTTAAGAATAGGACCTCAGTAAATGGGCTAGTTCAGCAATTTGGATACTTAACATTAACATACCTTGTTAAGTCTGGAAGGCTTGGGGGGAAAAAAAGGGATAATGAAGCTTTAAATATTTTGACAGGTTCATCCATCTGCTTTTAAATCTTATTTTTAAAGAATAGAGCTTTGGAGAAGGGTTAGTTAGATTAAAGGACTTCCAGGTAGCATGTTCTTAAATATCTATTAATTTGTTTAACGTTTCACAATTTACGACTATAAATGAAGTATTGGTTTAAGCTAAAGAAAATGCTCTGTTTTATTAACAAAATAGCATTCTGATTCCATTATCTGTTTTAAAACATTCCCTTATTGCATGAAGCAACTATGTCTTGCAAATGAAGGAAAGCAATTCGTACGCACGCCTTGTTTATGTTTCACTATCATTTTTATCCTTAAATTCAATCTTTCTGATGTCTAACTTACCTTACTACGTTTTCTTCTCTTTCTTTCCTTTTCTCTATTCTTTCCTACTAACTGCCTAGAAATTAATAGAAGGCCTATATGGACATTTGCGTGCCAATGAAAAGCCAGCAGTATACCAGACAACCTGCTTCTTTTATGCAACACCAAAAAAGACTGCCAGTGAAGGACAAGTGCAGACTCCAAATAAAACTGCTTTGCCTTCCTCTATTTCACATGCTCAGGTGCTATATATATGTTTTATTCTCAACTTGTTACTTGTTCTACTTGTATTCAAAAACACCATTTATTTTATAAGGGCATATCCTTTCACACTTTTTTTAAAAGCCGACCATGTAAAGCAACTTAAATCTGATTTCAGCCCATTTGTATCTTTAAGCAAAAAAATGTGATTGAGATCTTCTCCCCTCTGCAAAATTTTAAAATCTAGGCTAGACTCCACTTTCCACTTCAAAACAATGTGAAATAATATGCAAGACTTCTTTCCTAAAGACCCAAATTAGTTCATGCTTATCAAATACAACTACCATTTAACCCCGAGATATGTTTTTAACACGTGGACATCAAATTGCAGCATTCATGTTTGCATTGGATTTTTGCCAGTAATGTAGCTGAGGATAAGTTTACCTCCTGGATCTGTTTCTTCTTTGGCCATATGCCCACTAAGTTCTAGCCACATAGCATAAATTTTCAAAAATGCTGCGACTTTTACAGTGCAAAACTGAGCAACTTCTTACCGGTGGTCCTTTATAAAATAGAGACATTTTAATGTGTTAATTCTTTTGATATTTTCTGTGAGGTATTGCACTTAATGCTACTTTCAGTTTGCTTTTATTAGATTGAATCTTCACTCATGATTAGCACCAGAATCTGGGCACAACTTGTGAAGATACAATTGGGACGGAGGAAGGGTCTATCCAAACACGTTGATTAATAGCTTGATTTTTATGCCAATTGATGTTAATTAGGTTTTATAAGTTGATGAAAGAAAATGTGCTATTATTTGTTGGAGTTATTTTCCCAATTAATGTTTCATCTGTAAAGGGTATTATTGATATTGAAACAAATTATGCCAAGACTGAAATCTTGTATAAGATGTCACTGAGCCTTACTAAAATACTACTTACCCATAAAAACGCTATGTAGAACGGCACGGAGTGTATTTCCCCTTTATAAATTACAGATAAAGTTGCTAATTTTTTAACATTAATAATTATTCCTTAAATTCCATCAAATTAAAGGTTTTAGTGTTGCCTCATTATTACAAAAGCTTGGGGCAATATTTGAATCCAAATTGTAATCAGTCCTTCATTTACACAACTTGAGTCTCCTCGATGTAGACAGAACATTTTTTTAAATGCAAAGTTGCTGACTTGATATTTAATTTGAACTACAACTCTGCTTATTAATAATGTTCTTTATGCCTTACATTTGCACATTTTCTTATAGAATATGGATGATGGCCTGAAATCAGAACTGGAAGAGCTGTCAGAGTGTGTAAAGATTGATCACAAGGCAGAAATAGAGGGACTGAAGCTTGAAAATGGCTTCAGCACGTGCCAAGTGACTGGCCCGTTGGAGTCTCCACTGAGACGTGACTCTGACCCTTCCTCTCTGAGTAGCAGCAAGGAGGAGGAAGAATTCTGCCTCCTTCAGAACAAGGAGCTGAGGTGGCAGAGCAGGGCAGATATAGGCCTGGACATGCAGCCTGAGGTTTCAGAGGAGATTGTAGCAAAGGCCCTCTTGAGCTCTGCTTCTCCTCAACTAAACCACCATCTGAAGGAAGGTGAACAGAAAGAACGACCTTTAAAGATAAATGCCTTTCATTACCATGAACCTCCTTGGCTTATCCGCTGCTTTCAGGTAAAACTGAAATCAGGAGACCACCGGGTCTTTTCAACTTCCATCAAACTGATTTGCTTTCCACCATAAAACCAAGACACTGCAGCATGTTGGTTTAACATTAACCTCCAAGTGAATCTGACTAATTTTAGCTACCTTCAAAATGCAATTTGCGTTCTATATCTATTTTATGGAAAGCAAAGGATTTCTTGGTGTTTACTTGCTTCAGTTTTGATGGTTTCTGGACATAGGAAATGCCGGTAAAGTACTTGTCAATCCAATTTGGAAACTGCAACAAATATTGCCTTTTGCCTGATCTCTGTCCTCTCTAAACTCTGACCAGTTCTGGTACTAATGTTGGCTTCTGCACGGTGATTTATTAACGGTGGTTATAAATGGTGGCAGTTATGATGCTTAACACTTCATTTATCCAAGTAAAAGAGCTATCAAAGAATGATCCTCTTCTCATGATCGTCAGTGGGCAGCAGTATCTGACACAACTGATTTGTAGATCATGCATTTTAATTTTTTCAATTTGTTCAAGTTTAACTGTACAGTATCATTGGCTTTGGCTTGAGTTGAACTATAAGCAGAATGTTCCCACAGGTTGTGCAATGTGGTGATTACACTGCATTGCCAGCAGTTAATTAATGAAAAACTAATTTGTGTTTCATATTTACCTTCAGTTTTATTTCCTCACGAACTTTGCTTGGACAACTTAATACAACAGTTACTATTAAATTGTTCCTAAAGAAAAATACATAAATATTGAATGTCAAAAATTTGCAGATGCTGAAAATCTGAAATGAAAACAAAGTGCTGGAAACACTCACCAATTCGGCCAGCATACTGTGAACACAGGCAGGGTTATTGGCCTGAGACACTCGCTCTGTTTCTCTCCCCACAGAATGCTGCCTCACCTGCTGAGTGCTCCCAGCATTTTCTGGTTTTATTAATATTGAACAATCTAATTGATGCACCCTTTGGAATCTTGTCATTTGGGTTTGTTAAATGTACTTATTCATGAAATGTCCCTATGATAATAGCACATATCACTATTTCTCTAGTATCTGATTTTTAAAATAAACATTTGGAGAGATAATCACTGACAGTTATTGATACCAATGGTGAAATTAAAGGCCTGTGTCAGAAATGCTGCTTTGGCATGAATATTGCAGCTTGTGTTGGGGGATTTGCTGTTTAAAGCCTGAACTGACTGACTTCAATGGCAAAATAAAATGCAGGCTGCATTAATAAGTCAATTTGGATTCAATCACAGCATTAATTACTGCTGTTTTGTGTTACCACTGGACAATTAGCATTCCTAAGTTATTTTGGGTGTGCAGTGAACGAAGATTTGGAAGAGCTCCCTCTGTTGTGTTCTACAATACTGTTGCAGCACTGATATTTGTTATGTCATTGGTAAAGGTAGCCAACACTAATTGATTACTGTGGCCAGTTATATAATCTCCTTTGGGAAAACTCAGCAAATATGACTTTCTTTTTCCACTTTGAACAGCCACCGCTTGTGAAGACTCAAACTGTGACCATCCCTGACGTGCCACCCTCTGAAAATGAAATTGCAACCAATGAAGTTCCTGTTGTTCACACAGAAACAAAGACCATCACCTATGAAGCAGCACAGGTTTGAAATTATTCTGAGATAAATTTGCAGCCTGAGCATTCGAGTAGCATTTTGTGGGGAAGGCATCGGCACACAAAGTTTATCCAGTGAACGGGTTGAGCCTTACAACCTGTCTCAGGTCTGATCTTGCAGTCTTTGCTGTTAATTAATGTCAAGCTGCTGGTTTTAATGCCTTTGGGTTAAAGTGTTAAAATTTGGTCACAGTTCTATTTGTATTCACCAGTAACCAATCTGTATTGGATTGTGATTCTGTGGTCTTAAATTGTTTAAATTGAGGATATTGTATTTTTGGGACATTGTGATCTCAAATACCTGCTACCAAGATGCAGGACAGGACGCCACAGGAGATCCTTCCCTGTGGCTATCAAACTGTGCAACTCCTCCTCCTTCTGTCATGGGATAGACTGAGACTGACTTCCTTCCCTCCCACCCCAATCCTTTCCACTCCTCACTTTAATTTCATGTTTCATGTATTTTGTGTTTTCATGACTGTTGGCAGATCAGTTTCCCTCCTGGGTTAAATAAAGTTCTATCGTATCGTACCATTCACCTGGAGCTTGCATTATTACTGTTATCAATATGACATATAATAAGGGTGTGGGTAACTAGCAAATGCCATGGATTGCAAGGGACATTTATTTTAATTTACCTCTGAACTTGCCTTTCTGTAGGATTCAACTCCATGAAAGTCCCACATAGAATATTAAGAACTGTGACATGGAGCATTATGTACACCAACTTTTCCGTTCAGCTGCCCAATATTTTATTGTGTGTTGTTGCGTTAATGGGCCTGTAAAGCTGCAGCAAGAAAGAATTTCATTGTTCCGTTGCTTGTACATATGACAATTAAACTGTCTTGACTTGATTCCCTTGACATTTTGAGGATTAAAAGCTTTCCCACAAAACTAATTAATTTGACATCGTTTTGGAGATTTGTCACTATTTAACTTTTAGTTATGTCACCTGTTCATTGTCTGTAATCTTAAATTGGTTTTTTGAGTGTTTTTGATAGGTTCTGTTGGCTCCAGAATAACATTGTCTGCAGAGTCAGCTAATATAATGCACAATTGGCCAGCCTCCCATCTTTCACAATCCATAAACTTGAGTTTGTTCTTAATTCTGTTGCCAGTATCTTAACAAATGCCAAATCCTGTTTATTCTTCAATGCTATGCGTTTTGGCCTTCATATCCACCAGCCCCTCAGTTTTAAAATCTTCATCCTGGTTTTCAAATCCTTTTTATAGACATAGCCCTCCACCGCTCTGCAATCCTTTCCAGTATTAAAACTTTCTGAGAACTTGATGTTCTTCCAGTTGTGGCCTCTTTGCCCACTGTCTCCTATGGAGCAGCTAGGCGTTAACCATCTGGGCCCAAAATTCTGAAATTTATTTCTTAAATCCCACTGCCTGCCCTCTTCAAGGCACTTTTTTTAAACTTTGTGCCCAACTTTTAGTCCCCTTAATACTCTTATTTTTGGCAAATTATGTTTTTTTTTAATGTAAATTATGAATTTTATTTCACAGCTGTAGTAGGCCCCCCCCCCATATTTTTTGGTTTATAGTCATTGCTGAGACATGGCTTGCGCTGGTTATAAATGATCATTAAACTACTGAACATCCATTTTAATAAACCTCCATTCTGGTTTGTTGTAATTTGGTACAGACAAGTGATTGTAATAGTGATGATGATCCTGGAGTATTGAGTAGTGCTCAAACTATCACAGCTGAGACAGTGTCCACCACCACAACCACGCAGATCACAAAGGTAAGGATAAATTATTAAAATTCCCAAAGATTTCCAATGAATATTTGCTGGTACTGCTGATTCAAAAATGGTGCATGTAACTTTTCTAATATAACACATTTACAAGATGAATGTGTATATATGAATGTTTGAATGTTTAAATGGATGCACAGTAGTGTTTGTCAGTGTTTCCAAGTCAGTTTTTGGATGTATTCGGTAATGACACCAGTGAGTATCAACATCCCAGTTAGTTTTACATCACTATAATCAGTGCCTTAGTGCAGTAAAATTTATAATGTGCTTTCATTGTTTTTTGTTCCAGACTATTAAAGGAGGAATTTCAGAAACCAGAATTGAGAAACGAATTGTAATCACAGGAGATGCAAAAGTTGACCATGATCAGGTGAAAGCCGTTCTTTTTTTTTTTCCTGTGCAGTGAGTTGATGGATTATATTTATAAAACAATGTTTTGGATAAAGATATCAATCCTCGTATGAATACAATTGGTATTTCTTTCTTAAGTAATAAAGTAATAGTGCTAGTATTTCTCAATATACCCGGTATTGTCAGTGAGTGACTAGTTTCATAAATAACAACGTACTTGGATAAACACCGAAGATATACACAAAATGCTAGAGTAACTCAGGGACAGGCAGCATCTCTGGAGAGAAGAAATGGGTGACGTTTAGGGTCAAGACCCTTCTTCAGATTGACTTAGATAATGTTGTTAATTAGTTCCAGAGATTTTTATCTCACTGAAATGTTAAATTACTATCATATTTCTGGACAATATATGCTTTAGCCTGGTCTCTAGTTTTCCAATCACAAGATTCTTATTGCAACCAGGTGTATGAAAAAAAAAAATCCCCAGCTTTAAGGTCATCCAAGTAAACACTCGGCTCCTATGTCCCAGAATTAGTCTCAGTCATGAGATTTCCTAGTATAGAATCATGATCCTTGTATCCTGTGGTGCAGGAGGCTGGAGCACAGTACGCTGCACCTGTGACAACCACTGAAGCCTGATTAGGATGCAATATATTGTCAGTGTGTACCAACATTGCTCCTTAGTATTTTATCTTTGTTATTCGATTAATCTTTTGGTGGGTTAGCGTTCTGCTTTTTTAAGAATATATGCTGTTGACACTCTGAAGAAATAGAAAATGAAAACCATGTGTAATCAACACACTGAAGTATTCCAAGGAACATGTTTGATTAAATATTTGGAGATATTTATGGGTTTTTTACACATTTGTTTACTTTGGCAGGCTTTGGCACAAGCCATCAAAGAAGCCAAAGAGCAGCATCCGGATATGTCGGTGACCAAGGTGGTGGTGCATCAGGAAACAGAGCTAGCTGAGAAAGAATAAAACCCAGGTAAACCATTTAATCAGGGATTCCACTGCCTTTGGCATTGGTATTTTGCAAAAATGACAACTGTATTTGCAAACATTATTAAATTAATGGATTTGCTGGCAAGATTACACGTTATGTGATGAATTGAAATCAATATCCCTCTAATTTTATGTGGGTACAGTTTTGAGCTGATAATACAGTATATTGCACTGAAGCAAAGATTATAAACTACAGGTAGGTTATGTTACAGATCAATCAACAATATTGAATAGCAAGCAGAAAATTGGCGATCGGGATCCATGCAGCGTCTAAAACTGTCTAATGGTATACATCCTCATGTTGAGATCATCCCTCCCTCATTCCAAAGACACATAGGTTTGTAGATTAATTGGCTTCAGTAAAATTGTAAATTGTCCCTAGTGCGTAGGATAGTGCTGTGAATCGCTGGTTGGTAACAACTTTGGAAAAAGGACTCGGTAGGGCTGAAGAGCCTGTTTCTGCACTGTATCTCTAAACTAAACTAAACCTACAGATAATTAACACAGTGCAAGAATGCCTTGGATGTCTAGAATGGGAAGGTGCCATTTTGGATGTTGGCTACCACCTTCTCTGGTAGCTTGTTCCATATACCCACCACCCTCTGAGTGGAAAAAGTTGCCGCTCAGGTTCCTATTAAATCTTTCCCCTCTCAGCTTAAACCTATATTCTCTGGTTCTTGATTCCCCTACTTTGCGTAAAGGATTCTGTGTCCTGTTTCCCCTCATGATCTTGCACACCTCTGAAAGATTACCTGACTTTTTGTGGAGGGGGAAATTAAATTATTAGGAGACAAAACTGAATTGTAGTCACAGCATATTGAAATCTTACATTGCATTGACAATAAAATGTCTATATTTAGTGTTCCCTCTGGCAACAGGGTGATAATAACTTCCCCTTTTTGTTTTACAGTGGTAAAGAAAATACTGCGGGCAGCAGCTTTCCAAGTCCTGCTACTTGGCCGTTCATTAGAAGATTTTTATACCTCTTTTTAGGATCTGCTCACTGCCATTTGTGCTTGCTTTGCAGCCCTTCAATAATTATCAACTAGACAAAGGACATATGACAAGAAGAGATATCTAAGCCAAGGAATAATCCTGGACTTTTTTGGTTTTTATTATTACATGGAAGCATCATATTTGATACAGTTTTAGATTCATAGATTTTTACATATTTCAGAACCTAAAAACACAGATTGGGGGGAAAATGCTTTGTATTTGGGGGAGGAGTGGGATCCCAAAGACTGTTTTAGTGCAGAAGATATCAGAATGAATTTTCAATACTTAGAAAGGGAAATTAAGTAATTTGTATAGGGTGGAGAAATGAAATTCCAGCACAGTTCAATCATGAACCATTTTATAATGTGAATTAATGGAGCTGTGAATAGTTGTGATCTTGACATTTAATTTCTCAAACGTTTTAGTAAAGGGAGTGTTCCTTGTTACTTATCAGGAGCCTTCCATATTTTCCTTCTGAAAGCAGTACTATCCTTTTTACAAATGGTCTGTTGAACTCTCACAACCAGATGGCATTTCTTAAAATTTGGTCGATTCTGGTGAGGTTTTGATTATAAGCGGCTATTGAATCACTGACTTTAAAATAAAACTCCAATGTTCAGGAAATCTTTTAATTTTTCATTCTACTTTTAAAGAAACCCTTTTTAACAACTTTGGAAAAAGGATATAACAGCTTTGATATTATCCGGAAGTTGTACAGGGCTTAAATGAACAGCCAGAAAATGTATGGCCTTTGTAGGATTGTGATCATCAAGTTCTAAATTAAGTACTATGGAGTAAATTATTTAGAATTGCTATCTTATTTATGTTTCAGATTTTGTTTACTATATGGGGAAAATTCTCAATGCATTGCATGGTCTTGGCTGGATAATATAATCTTTAATATGTTCTCGCACTGTTGATCATCTGTGTTTTAATGTGTCATGTAAAGTGAAGTATATCCAGCCTGGACTGTTGCTGGTAAATTTCATGTGCCTCACCAAAACTGTGCTTGTAGATTTAGATATCTAAACAATATTGAGGCACTGAAATAACTTTTAGTAGTTTTATAATCCGAAGGGGAAGAAAATCTTAATTTATCATGCACATAGATTTGTATTGTCAAATGTTGATCTGTGACCCACATGAAGTATTGGGGAAAAATAAGTCATTTAAATTTATGATCCCAATCCTACTATGAAAATCAGCTCAGTACTTTAAATTCCATTTTTTAGATGTGAGCTCTACTGATTTGAAGGATTTTTGTACAGTTCTTTATATTGTATAGAATTAGCAACTCAAACTTTTACTCCATTAGATTTTTCTTTTAGAACATGTAATCATGAAAATGAATCATGGAGTCTTTGTAGATATTAATTAGTGGGAATAATCTCACTACTGTGGGACTTCAGTTAAACCATGATCATATTGATGATGTGATAGGAAACTTCAGTTGTAGCATTTGGTAGCTGAAAGTGTTGAATTGAAATCATCCTTCTATGGCTTTTTGAATACAAATTTTAAAGAAATAAACCTTTTTGATCATAAACTGAACTGCTGAACTTTTGTATTAATTGTGACTGCCTTAATTGCCTCATTTTTAAAGGAAGAATTCTGTTAATATGGCACCTTTAATGATCCCAAAGGAATTCAGATAAATTTTCAATACCTTTTCCATGTAATCATTGTTCATTTGCAGAAACTTTGGTGCAATTTATAATTCATTGCATGCAGTTGTGATTTTTATAACAGGATATGTGTGTGTATATGTGTGTGTGTGTGTATGTATGTATGTGTGTATATATATATATATGTGTGTGTGTATGTGTATATGTGTGTGTATGTGTGTGTGCGTATGTGTATATTTACATTGAGTTGAAAACCAATACCATGACGTTCTTTGAACTATTCCCTTTCGTAATTGTATTTGGTTGGCTTGCGTTTGAGCACTATGCAGTTTGGCTTTGCTCATGGAAAGTGTAACTAACCAAATCGTAAGTATGCGGACTTCACAGAGATGAATGTTTATTAAATTTTTGTTTTCTTTTCACTGGAGCATTTAGTTCAGTGCTGGAAGCCAGATGTTGTTGGTAATGTGCATTTAAAATAACAATGCAAGGTAAAATGTGTCTACAGAACGAAAGTGGCAATTAATTATTTATCCTGTTTTAGTATTTGTAGGCTAGATATAATTGTTGATCAACCTAAATCATGCCTTTTAAGTACCATGTGGTCCGAATTGCCAATTACTCCCTGAAACAGGCGTGATAATTTGATGCGTGTTTTGGATTTAGGCATGTCCACAATTTTTTTGCACTGTACTTGCGTGATTACAGAATGTATAGTGTTGATCGTGATATTATTGGCTTATTGCCTGTTTTTTAAGAGTGCCCAAATTTTGGGAGTGGTTAGACCCAGCTTGGACTTTTTTTAAAGGAGAGAGATGTTGTAGCTGCAGCCGGTTCTAGGAGATGGTCTACAAAGGAAGTTTATCTGTGATACTTTTAAAAGTGGCACTACGCAGGAGAGAGTATGATCCAGGCTTCTCCAAGGTCATTTTGATAGAGGAGAGGAGTCCATGGGCAGCATTAGGGCAAAAGACATGGATGAACATGGCATCTTCTCATCTAATTTCTCTTGCGCATTGTGTGCACAGTTATGTGCCTTTTGCTTTCTAACCTCTCCACTCTTCACAAGTTAGAGCTTGTGCATCTCTCCTTTATGCTGATAAATATAATTGCCTGGTCATGCAATAGTATGAGTGAGAAGAAAGTGTAGATATAAAGGCATACTGACATTAAACACAACTAAACATCACCTCGGATACTCACCCTGCATGCAATATAGAGATGATCAGTCTGGTTATTCACTAGTTCCGAGTGGCCTGCAGCTTTGGAGGCACAGGGCTAGCCAGAAAAGGTTGATCTAGGCCGGATAAGCTGGAGAAACAGCAACTGGCTCTGTAGAACTCCACACATAGGTTGATATGTGTGCAAATGATTTGTACGATGATAGTTTCTTTCGTTTAGTTTAGAGCTACAGCATGGAAACAGCCCCTTCGGCCCTTTGTGTCCAGGCTGACCATCAATCACCCATTCACACCAGTTCCATGTTATCCCACTTTCTCATTCACTCCCCACACTAAGGGCTATTTACAGAGGCCAATTAACGCATACATCTCCACGCCTTTTGGAATGTGGGAGGAAACCCACGTGGTCATAGGGAGAACATGTAAACCCCGCACTGAGGTTGGGATCGATCCCAGGTCTCTGGCATTGTATGGCAGCAGCTCTACCAGCTGTGCCATTCTCTATGCTGATATCTGGAGCAACGAACAATCTGTTATGATGTTATTTGACCCGCTGAGTTCCTCCAGCAAGTTTTGCTTGTCCCTGCTAAAAATTATCATTGAGGCCTTCATTCCAGCATTGATTGATAAATGCTATTGGTTAAATTAACCGAGGGATTAATTAAAATTAATTTCTGAAATGTACACTTATGACATGAACATTAAAGAAAGAAAAAAATTAACAAAATGATTTGTGATTTGAATGACTAATATTTCACCTTTGAATCTAAAGAGGTCAAATTCATTCAAGTTATGTGCCTGATATTAATTAATTATTTTACTGTTAATTAAATCTCAAGATAACACACTAATTTCAAAACTAGACAAAAATTAGACTGAAATATTAAGGCATTGTTACAAAATTACCCCAGCAATAAAGAGGAACTGTATAAGATGTTACAAGTTGCACATTCAAGTTAGCTGGCCACACATCAAACTGACAACATCTTATCTAGTGCTGAGGAAAGACACAAAATGCTGGAGTAACTCAGCAGGTCAGACAGCATCTCTGGAGAACATGGATAGGTAACATTCCGGGTCGGGACCCTTCTTCATATCCTGACCCAAAATGTCACCTATCCATGTTCTCCAGAGATGCTGTCTGACCTGCTGAGTTACTCCAGTACTCTGTGTCCTTTTATGTAAACCAGCATCTGAAGTTTCTTGTTTCTACACTCTGATCTGCTGTATGCTTCTAGCCAGCAGTTTAAGATTTTTTATTAAGTTTGCATGTGAGAGCCCATGATATGTTTGTGCCAACTGTGTTTTTCCCTCTGATTTCATATATTGCTTGTGTTAAATCAGGTCATCTTGTCAACAGACTTTAAATTCTGTATTTTTTTTGGTCTGCCTAAATGTCAACTATTTGACTTTTGTTTAAATATGGACAGAGAACAAAAGGGGGAATAAAGAACATATATATAACATATATAACATATAACAACTACAGCATGGAAACAGGCCTGTCCGGCCCTACCAGTCCACGCCGACCATTCTCCCTGACCTAGTCTCATCTACCTGCACTCAGACCATAACCCTCCAATCCCCTCCTATCCATATACCTATCCAATTTACTCTTAAATAATAAAATCGAGCCAGCCTCCACCACTTCCACCGGAAGCCCATTCCATACAGCCACAACCCTCTGAGTAAAGAAGTTCCCCCTCATGTTACCCCTAAACCTTTGTCCCTCAATTCTGAAGCTATGTCCCCTTGTTGGAATCTTCCCCACTCTCAAAGGGAAAAGCCTACCCACGTCAACTCTGTCCGTCCCTCTCAAAATTTTAAAAACCTCTATCAAGTCCCCCCTCAACCTTCTACGCTCCAAAGAATAAAGACCCAACCTGTTCAACCTCTCTCTGTAGCCTAAGTGCTGAAACCCAGGCAACATTCTAGTAAATCTCCTCTGTACCCTCTCCATTTTGTCGATATCCTTCCTATAATTTGGCGACCAGAACTGCACACCATACTCCAGATTTGGCCTCACCAATGCCCTGTACAATTTCAACATTACATCCCAACTTCTATACTCGATGCTCTGATTTATAAAGGCAAGCATACCAAACGCCTTCTTCACCACCCTATCCACATGAGATTCCACCTTCAGGGAACAATGCACAGTTATTCCCAGATCCCTCTGTTCCACTGCATTCCTCAATTCCCTACCATTTACCCTGTACGTCCTATTTTGATTTGTCCTACCAAAATGCAGCACCTCACACTTATCAGCATTAAACTCCATCTGCCATCTTTCAGCCCACCCTTCCAAAAGGCCCAAGTCTCTCTGTAGACTTTGAAAATCTACCTCACTATCAACTACTCCACCTATCTTAGTATCATCTGCATATTTACTAATCCAATTTGCCACACCATCATCCAGATCATTAATGTAAATGACAAACAACAGTGGACCCAACACAGATCCTTGGGGCACTCCACTAGACACTGGCCTCCAACCTGACATACAATTGTCAACCGTTACCCTCTGGTATCTCCCATTCAGCCATTGTTGAATCCATCTTGCAACCTCACTATTAATACCCAACGATTTAACCTTCTTAATCAACCTTCCATGTGGAACCTTGTCAAATGCCTTACTGAAGTCCATATAGACAACATCCACAGCCTTGCCCTTATCAATTTCCCTGGTAACCTCTTCAAAAAATTCAAGAAGATTAGTCAAACATGACCTTCCAGGCACAAATCCATGTTGACTGTTTCTAATCAGGCCTTGATTATCCAAATAATTATATATATTGTCCCTAAGTATCTTTTCCATTAATTTTCCCACCACAGACGTCAAACTAATAGGTCTATAATTGCTAGGTTTACTTTTAGAACCTTTTTTAAACAAAGGCACAACATGCGCAATGCGCCAATCTTCCGGCACCATCCCTGTTTCTAATGACGTTTGAAATATTTCCGTCATAGCCCCTGCTATTTCTGCACTAACTTCCCTCAATGTCCTAGGGAATATCCTATCTGGACCTGGAGACTTATCCACTTTTATATTCTTCAAAAGTGTCCGTACCTCCTCTTCTTTAATCCTCCTTATTTCCATCACTACTCTACTTGTTTCGCTTACCTCACATAATTCAATATCCTTCTCCTCGGTAAATACCGAAGAAAAGAAATTGTTTAATATCTCCCCCATTTCTTCCGGCTCAGCACATAGCTGTCCACTCTGACTCTCTAATGGACCAATTTTATCCCTCACTATCCTTTTGCTATTGACATATCTGTAGAACCCCTTGGGGTTTACTTTTACATTACTTGCCAGAACAGGATGGAGAAATACTAGAACTCTGAGATACGATACGATAGAACTTTATTTATCCCAGGTGGGAAATTGGATCCTGAGGGAAATTGGTGTCCCAGGAGATACACTACTTAGTGTGTCTTTGTGCATCTAAAGGACTGCTGTTACTGGAAATACCTAGCAGGGCAGGCAGCAAATGCAGAGAACAAAATTGAGTTACATTAGATGTTGAATATTTTTCATCAAAAACTAGCCAGTTGGATTTTTTTTTTAATGGAAATGCTAGAAATCTGAAATAAAAATTAAAAATACTGGAGACATTGCAGGTCAGGCAGCATCTGTTGAAAGACAAAGTGTAAAGCTTCATCCTCTCCTTGTGCACCTATTTTGTGGAAATTTCTTGGAGCTCCATAAAATGTGCAGGTAAATTTCTGTTGTGAAGTGAAAGGACTTAGTAGTCATTCACATCTTTCATTCCAATGAAGAACAGTCTTCAGTTGCATAATGGTGGGTGAAAAGTGAATTTCCAAACGACTGTGTCATGACTGTTATCTGCAGCAATCAAAATAACTACTTCCCAACAAACAATGAACAACTACATACACGTCGATGTACACAAGGCAAGTAACATTCAACCGCATTGTGGCTGGATGGAGTGTATGACTGTATGACAAGACTGTCAGTTTGATCGCACTGTAGTCAGTGATTCTTTCAGGAATGAGCTTAATCTTATCTTAGAAGCTGCGTTAATATATCTTGCACCAAATTTCTAACTTAGGTGAATGGAGAAAAATATATAGTTATTTGTTAAGTAAATGTGCAAAATATTTGCTGTGTTGTGTGCAAGGTGTTTATAGATTTGAGTGTGCTTGAAATAACTAAGCAGCAATTTCTATTGGACAATGGGCATATAAAACTATTCTATAAATCTTTGCCAGAGGTTAACTTTGAAATTTTTCATTGCTTATTCTGCACCGTCTGTACCGAGTGGTTAAGACAATTTCCAGGTGAGTCCAGAGACGTACAGGTTTGCAGGTTAATTGCCTTCGGTAAAATTGTAAATCGTCCCTAGTGCGCAGGACAGCGCTAGTGTACGGGGTGATCGTTGGTTGGCGCAGACGCGGTGGGCCGAAGAACCTGTTTCCACGCTGTATCTTTAAAGTCTAAAGAGAGTCCTCTCCTGCGCATCATCTGCTATGACTCTGAAAACTGCAATTCCTGTCTCCACCTATATCCTTCCTTTGTCCCGCCCCCCTGACATCAGTCTGAAGAAAGGTCTCGACCCGAAACGTCACCCATTCCTTCTCTCCCGAGATGCTGCCTGACCTGCTGAGTTACTCCAGCATTTTGTGAATAAACCTATTCCTACAGTGGATCTGTTTAGAACAGTAATTCTAATTATTACAGTAAATAGATTCCCTAACTCACATGCTGTACTCTTTATTTTTGTTTTTCTGCACTAGCATTAGTCGATATATTGCTATCAAATGTACATTTACTCTTGCAGAACAGGTGGACAACATGGTGAGTACACAAACCCCCTCACAATAACATACTGATGACTTGTGTTCAAGTGCAACTGGGTTCCTATAACCATCAATATTTCCCAATCTGTCAACATTATGAAGAAATTCTGATTTTGCTCTTATGCGCCAGAACAGATGACCTCATTTACTCGTCATCTGCTATGTTGTTGCCAATCATTCTGTTTATCTATAATCCTTTCAAGCACCTCTGCATCCTTCTCAATACTCAAATTATAAAATATTATAAATATTTCCCCTCACCTAAAACAGAATGTCCTCTAGTTTTTGAGTAACCTTCCCCAGGGGGGAAAGACTGTGCCTGTTGACCTTATCTTGCCCTCATGATTTTGTTCAAAGTTCATGATTAGAACAGGTGTCAAGGGTTGTGGGGAGAAGGCAAGAAAATGGGATTAGGAGGCAGAGATCAGCCATGATTGAATGGCGGAGAAGACTCATTATGGCCGAATGGCCTAATTCTACTCCTATAACCTGTGAACCCCTTCTTTTTTTCCTAGAAAAAAAGACCCAATCTATCCTTATAACTCAAACCGTCCAAACCCAGTAACATCCTTGTAAATAGTTTTTGCACCATTTCCAGAAATGAAGAAGAATTAAGAACAGAAAATCGGTCTTTAAAGGTTAAGAGAAAAATTACCGTAGAAAGAAATTCCTGTAGAGTGCAGACTATAGAACCAAAAGGTCTGTTTTGATATATTCTCTTCGTTCTTTGCCAGTCAGTGATTGATTTCGACAAGAAACAACATGGTTTGTACAGAGCATTGTACGTCTTGCCAATATCTGCATGGTGCAAGGAGGGAAGTAGTTACTGTTACAGTGAGAAAATGTAACTCTCCAATACAAGTATCTATGCTTTATTTATTTGGTCTTGCTTATGGGTGACAAGTGGTGTCTATTGCCTACGCCAAGATGATCTATGCATATTAATCAATTCACATGTGGGTCAGGGTCAGCTGGAAGATTCCCTCCCCCGATGGACATTAAGGAAGCAGTTTTTCTTTAGAGTAAACACTCCTCTTTCATGCATCTGGAATAATCATCCTATTGCACCAGCCTGCTATGGAGAATATTGTATTTCACATCCATGACACTGCAGTAAACTCTTGACTTTTGTTTCTTTAACTTCCACTGTTTTGAATTTGGGATTGAAACCAGTTGCCACAGCGAGGCAGAAGAGTTGATATAAAGTAACATCCAGCCTCACTGCATTCTACCTCTGCAGCACAGCTCCTGATATGATCAAAAGGGACAGTCGAGACAGATTTCTCACTGCTCCAGCTGAGGTGCATAATTACTTGCTGGGGATTTTATGGTCTAATGCGCCCTCCTTAAAAATGCAATAATGGCGGATTACTAATGAACACGGTGATGGCTCCTTTGGATGGGAGCAGTTCGATTCCAGATCTAGCCTGCTTCAGGTGCCTTGCTGTGGATTTCTCCCAGTCCAACGCACAATTGTAACAAACCATCTGATTCACTTCAACACCACGTACCTCCCTTGCCCGGGCTGCAAACAAAGAGTGGTGCTTTTCAAAAAGTATGCTGTTCAAGGAATAAAATTGGTAACAGCGGTTTTCAGTACTTGGATAGTTTCTGGATCCCCTGCGACAGTTCAGCAGATATAGTTATGGTACAAACAACGGATGTCATCTATACCTGTGTGTCTGCTCTATGTTTGTAATTCAAGACTGTAACCAAATTGTCATGTGTAGGAAGGAACTGCAGGTGCTGGTTTAGATCAAAGATAGACACAAAATGCTGGAGTAATTCAGCAGGACAGGCAGCATCTCTGGAGAGACGTTATGTTCTGTACACCTAATAGGATGCAATAATCCTTCATCTTCATCCACCTATCACTTGCCAGGTTTTTCCCCTACCCCTAATTCTCTTTTCCAGCTTTCTTTACTGCTCCCCGCTACATTTAGAAGGATGAAAGGGGATCTTATCGAAACATATAAGATTATTAAGGGGTTGGACACGTTAAAGGCAGGAAACATGTTCCCAATGTTGGGGGAGTCCAGAACCAGGGGCCACAGTGTAAGAATAAGGGGTAGGCCATTTAGAACGGAGATGAGGAAAAACGTTTTCAGTCAGAGTTGTAAATCTGTGGAATTCACTGCCTTAGAAGGGAGTGGAGGCCAATTCTCTGAATGCATTCAAGAGAGAGCTAGATAGAGCTCTTAAGGATAGCAGAGTCAGGGGGAATGGGGAGAAGGCAGGAACGGGGTACTGATTGAGAATGATCAGCCATGATCACATTGAATGGTGGTGCTGGCTCGAGGGGCCGAATGGCCTACTGCTGCACCTATTGCCTATTGTCTTATCTCCAGATCCGCTCCAAACCCAATCTGTCCAGTTCCCTCCACAGATGTTATGTGGCCCACTGAGTTCCGCCAGTAGTTTATTTGCTTTTGATTCTAGCATCTGCAGTTTCTCATTGTCTTCAAGCTTCAAGAATGAACTCTTACAAGAGAGCAGGACACAAAGTGCTGGAATTTCTCAGCGGGGCAAGCAACATCTCTGGATAGGTGACGTTTCGCATTGGGACCCTTCAAATTGAAGAATTGTCTCAATGCAAAACATCACCAATCTATATCCTCCAGAGATGCTGCCTGACCCACTGAGATACTCCAGCAGTTTGTGTCCTTTTGTGTAAACCAGCGTCTGCAATTTTCTTGTTTCTACATGTTCTTACAAAACAGCTGCCTGCTGTGCGTCATCTTGTATATGGGGTAGATAAACACATGTTTTGGCCATGATTAACTATATTCTTATTTAAGACCTTTGGGGTTTTTTCTGGTGGGAAAACTCAGAATTCAAGTTACCAAATGATTTTTTTTAATTTAATTTTCTCTCCTCTCTTGAACCGATTCCCAGATGTAGCCCTCTGTGCGTTGCCAACTCTGCAATTCCTTTGCCCCAGTGGATGTTTATTTACAGAAAGCAATTGTCCCAAACTATTCATCTAACACTGGGCAGGGGTGAGATCGAGTCCAGCCGCACTGTACAGCTCACTCACACTGTAGGGTCTGCATTTTTTTTTAAATCTTTCTCTTAAGTCAGCAAATTATTCCGAAACAATTTGTGAAACCCCCCAGGTACGGCCGTGACCAAGCAAATAATTCAAGAGTTGGTAATTTTATGTTCACCTACATTTCCAACTGAGCAGCAAAGAAACATCCAGGAAAAAATTCAAATGCAAAATCCATATGAACGATGTCATGTGGTCCTGTTGGTATTGATTCATTCTTATTGTTGAAAAGAAAACGGTTGTAAGAGCAACTGTGGTTTGCTTTGGAAAACACTTTGTTTTCTATGGTGCAGCACAGTGGTGCAGCAGTAGAGCTACTGCCTTACAGTGCCAGAGACCTGGGTTCGATCCTGATTACGGTTGCTTGCCTGTACGGAGTTTGTACCTTCTCCCCATGACCTGTGTGAGTTTTCTCAGAGATCTTCGGTTTCCTCCCACACTCCAAAGATGTCCCAGTTTGTAGGATAATTGGCTTGGTATCAATGTAAATTGTGGCTAGTGTGTGTAGGATAGTGTTAGTGTGCGGGGATCACTGGTCGGCGCGGACTCAGTGGGCCAAAGAGCCTGTTGCTGTATCTCTAAACTAATCTAAAATTGTAAGAGCAGCAGTGGTTTGCTTTGGAAAACATTCTTGAAAAATTGAATATTTATTTTAAAAGGGAATGGAAAACTCTCACCCATGGAGAAAGGAGAGGATTAGTCCCAATTGCAAAGCAGTTTCAAAAAGCCACTGAAGGCAAACAAAAGCAAATGGGCCTCCTCCAGTACAGTGGTACTTCAGGTTCTAAGTGGATCTGGTCATTTTTAATTGCAGCCAGCTTGCCTCTGAAATCTTTTGAAGTTCTATTCAAAACAACATATGAAAGTTATATTGCTTCTAAACATAATCAAAGACCTCCAGCTGATTTCTTCAAAAGTGCCCAAAGCCAATCTCTTCCATTAAAAGCCAGTGAAATGTAAATGTAAAGATATTTTGCTCAACCTTTAATGAAAACTGAATCTCCACCACATGAGGCCCTGAAGAAGAATCAAATGGAACTGTAGAATTGTGGGAGGATGTAACGGCATTTGTTGTTGCAATTCTATTGTATTCCCAAAGAAAGCAATGGTGCAAACTTGAAATAATAAAATAATATGCTCAGAAGGCCTGCCTACATCTGTATAGGCAGGAGGTAGGTAAAGGCTTCTGAAAATTAAAAAAGGGCAAACTTGTTTTTTCTACTTGTTAGTTGGCAACAAACCTACTGAGTGTTTAAAACCTATTTTGGCACTGTTCTGAGAAAATAGCCAAAGCCATTTTGGCATCATATTTAAATTGAGGTATTTTGATCTTTTTTTTTTAATAGTGCATGTTATCCTTGGAATGGTTCATGGGACAGGAATTTGAGGAAACCTGAACAAGCAGTTCTGCTGTAGTGTGGTGGATATAAACCCGATTGATGACTTGGCAGGGACACCATTTTTTCATCTCGATTGAATTGGATATGTTGTGATTTTCTTAAAACACTAGAGAGCCACTTAAAGGTTACTTTGGTAATTGACTAACAGAAAAAAAGCTGTCTTGCAAGAAAATAATCTGTGGGAGGGGGGGGAAGATGAGGGGGGGGGGGAGGATTGCATGTAACCTCCCTGCAGTAATCAGACACCATTGTCGCTAGAGAACAGTTTTTATCAGTTCCACTGAAAGTGGAATTATAATTGACAAGCAATTGCTTCTCTTGTCAAGTGATAGAAACATAGAAACATAGAAAATAGGTGCAGGAGTAGGCCATTCGGCCCTTCGAGCCTGCACCGCCATTCAATATGATCATGGCTGATCATCCAACTCAGTATCCCGTACCTGCCTTCTCTCCATACCCCCTGATCCCTTTAGCAACAAAGGCCACATCTAGCTCCCTCTTAAATATAGCCAATGAACTGGCCTCAACTACCTTCTGTGGCAGAGAATTCCACAGATTCACCACTCTCTGTGTGAAAAAAAACTTTCTCATCTCGGTCCTAAAAGACTTCCCCCTTATCCTTAAACTGTGACCCCTTGTTCTGGACTTCCCCAACATCGGGAACAATCTTCCTGCATCTAGCCTGTCCAACACCTTAAGAATTTTGTAAGTTTCTATAAGATCCCCCCTCAATCTCCTAAATTCCAGCGAGTACAAGCCGAGTCTATGCAGTCTTTCTTCATATGAAAGTCCTGCCATCCCAGGAATCAATCTGGTGAAGCTTCTCTGTACACCCTCTATCGCAAGAAAGTCTTTCCTCAGATTAGGAGACCAAAACTGTACGCAATACTCCAGGTGTGGTCTCACCAATGCCCTGTACAACTGCAGCAGAACCTCCCTGCTTATATACTCAAATCCCCTCGCTATGAATGCCAACATACCATTCGCTTTCTTCACTGCCTGCTGCACCTGCATGCCTACTTTCAATGACTGGTGTACCACGACACCCAGGTCTCGTTGCATCTCCCCTTCTCCTAATCGGCCACCATTCAGATAATAATGCTCTATGAAACAATGTAATGCACAGCCATCAGTATTTGTAGCTCGCAGTAACAAAAAATAATTTAGAGCTATGAAAATGACTCATAAAATCCTGCAGAGGAAATAAAACTTTGGTATTGCAAGTATGAAGCTCTGTAGTCCCTACCCCCCTTTTTTCCCCATTGACATAAAACCTGATTTTATGACAAGATTTCTTAGGAACGTAACTTTTATTATAGCAGGCTGATATTTGCAAATGACTGTATTTTTTTTGAACAATGTGGTGCCAATTGAAACAATCTGCACCGTGTATTGATCAATTCAAGAACGAGAATTACTTACTTTCTTCCTGCATATTTTTACAAAGAAAACTCCCACATTTCCAACATAAATATGAATGTTCTGCAAATCAGGGGGCTACAGACTCTTGCAGCCTGTGTAGGAGAAAGAGGAGACTGTATGGTGGTTGACCATAATGTCTACAGCACTGTGATACTAGAGGTCATTCGTTTGGGTGAGTGGAGAGGAACGTGGTGAAGATACTGAGTAGTCCCAACACAGAGATAGATGCAACAGTCTGCAATTGCAAGTACATCCCAAAAGCCGTATCGCCTTCATACTGCAGCCAGGTAGATAGTCTCTTAAGATCTTGTGTGGAAACTAAAGACCAATTGTCAAGTACAGAGGGGTACCAACAAAATTGATTGAAAGCTAGAAACTGAATGAAAAGCACTGCAGATAGCTAACCATCTCTGAATTGTCACCTCCTGCATGTGTAAAGAGGTATGGGTATAGGTAAATAACATCAGGGAATTGAACGAATAGCTCAAGGATTGACAAGGGAGAATTGGGTTGCAACTGAGACTCTATTTTTGGGATTGGTTCTGTAGTCTCTGGGGCAATTAATAGTGAATCAAATAATTAGGGCGATGGATCTAAAAGTGGGAAGAGAAGATGGATAACTATTGTAGAGAAACAAAGATTGAAGTGCGGAGAAATTTTTAAAAAACTAAAAAGGAACAATGTGATAATGTGGAGCCGTGACATGGGTGATGGTAACTGGTGCAACATCACATGACAAGACTGAGCGTACAAACATTGCCATTAAAGAAGACCAGAGTAAGATAAAATGCCAAATAGCCCAAATTACAAAAAGTTTGTCAATTGCCAGAATTTGTTTCCTTCCATAATTTCACAGTTAATATCATCACATCCTGCCCGATCAATCCATAATCTGTCAGCTATTGGTGGACGATATGAATGCTCCTACAAAATTTACATAACTATTTATTTTGGAACAAAATAATTGACACTTGCATAAAAGAAATTTATGAAATTTGTACAGAATGTGAAATTTGATTTGAACTAATTTAAAACCGTTCACATTTATTCACTGAATCAGACAAATTGTAAAAACAAAGTTATTTGTCGACAGATATACAAAATGTTGAGAACACTGGACACAAGGCAGGTCAGCCTTGAGAGGAAAGCTCTTCCCATTCAAAGATGGTTTGAGGACCAGGCTACACTTTAAAAAAATTTAAATACAACGGAAATACTTTTTTTTTTTTTACACAGACTGGTCTTGATTTGGAATTCATTAACTGTAGGGCTGGTGGAAACAGCATTCATCAGTACATTAATCAGAAAGGCAATTAATTAGGCAATAATATATGGGAGAAAGAACAGCGGAATGGAACTCATTGGCTCGCCCTTCCAGGAGTCAGGATGGAATTGATGGGCCAAATGGCACCGTGTCAGAACAATTTTTTTTTTTTTTTTTTTTTTTTTAATATTTTATTTAATTTTTAACAGAACCCATACGTTATACATTATACATTTCATAGTAAACAATAGTAAACAATAGTCACTAACCTATAACTTCGATTATACACGTATTGTTCTGTATTTTCTCCCCTCCCCCCACCCCCCCCGCCCCCCCACCCCTCAGTTGAAAAGAAAGAAAAAGAAAAAGTAGAAGAAAGAAAGAAAGAAAGAAACCTGGAGTCCCGAGGGGGTCACTTCCGAGTAATTTCTTTTAAAATTCTTGCTAGGTAACAAGGCAATCCTGAATTTAAGTGCTTCCTATTCTTAATCCTAACTTTGCCATGAATGGGTTCCACACCTTCAAAAAGAAGTCGTATCCATTTCTCAGATTATACGTTGCTTTTTCTAATGGGATACAACTCCGCATTTCTGCATGCCATCTTTCGAATCTTATTTCATTTTGTTCTTTCCATGTAACCGCAACACATTTTTTGGCTACTGCTAATGAGATTTTGAGAAATCTTTCCTGATGTTTATCGAGACTTAGCTTTGGTGTTATTCCTTTTGTATCTCCTAGCAAAAACAACCTTGGATCCATTGGTATGATCTTATTCATCAATTGCTCTAAAAACTTTTTTAGGTCTTGCCAAAAAGGAGTTACCTTCTGACATGCCCATGTAGAGTGTATAAAAGTGCCCACTTCTTGGTTGCATCTAAAACACCTTTCAGTTGAATTTAGTTTAAATTTATTTAATTTTTCCGGGGTTAAATATAGTTGCTGCAAAAAATTATACTGTACTAAGCTGTATCTCACATTAATAGTATTTTTCATAATATCTAGACACAGTCTTTCCCAACTTGGTTCATCAATAATAATATTAAGATCTGTTTCCCATCTTTGTCTTGCTTTATTAATTCCTATCTTTGGACTAGCTATCTGTAGTAGTTTATACATTGATGATATAAATTTTTTAATTCCCTTACCCTGAATCAAGGATTCGATTCCTTTAATCTGAAATAGAGACATTGAATTTCCTAACTTTTCCCTTAAAAAAGATTGTAATTGATAATAGAAGAAAATACTATTCCCTGGAATTTGATATTTATTTCTCAATTGAGAAAATGTCAAAAAGATATTCCCTTCATAGCAATCTCCTATATTTTTAATACCCTTCTGTTCCCAGAGTTGTAGTATTTGATTATTCCAAGCAAACGGCAATAATCCATTTTTTACTAAACAATTCTTTGATTCAATGATGTGAAATGAAACATTTCTTACATTTATTAGTGATAATTGTTATTTTATTACCTGCATTCTTTGTTTATACCTGACTACCCCACTATTTTCCAGCCAGAAATATGATTAGTATCTTGCTTTTGGACCTCCAGCACCTCTAGTTCACCTGCTTGCAGCTGCCTGTGTTAATACAACACTGGATTTATATTCCTCCTCCACTTGAGGAGGCTGCTCACTGTGATAGTTGGCTGGCATGAGATCAGGTAGGATAGAAGATGCCAAGGCGGCACGGTAGCGCAGCGGTAGAGTTGCTGCTTTACAGCGAATGCAGCGCCGGAGACTCAGGTTCGATCCTGACTACGGGTGCTGCACTGTAAGGAGTTTGTACGTTCTCCCCGTGACCTGCGTGGGTTTTCTCCGAGATCTTCGGTTTCCTCCCACACTCCAAAGACGTACAGGTATGTAGGTTAATTGGCTGGGAAAATGTAAAAATTGTCCCTAGTGGGTGTAGGATAGTGTTAATGTACGGGGATCACTGGGCGGCACGGACTTGGAGGGCCGAAAAGGCCTGTTTCCGGCTGTATATATATGATATGATATGATATGATAAGCTTCCTGTTGCTTAAGTCAGCATTTGCATTGCTACTTTGGCATTACCAAGTCCATCTCCAATAAATCTGCTGCAATCAATGAGGAAAATTGAGGTAGGACTGTTTTCACCAGCATTAAATGAAAATGAGCCCAATGTCTAAAGCTACAAGGGACCTTTCTTTTAACCTTAAGTGGCCCAGTGGTGCAGCAGTAGAGTTGCTGCCTTACAGTGCCAGAGACCCGGGTTCAATCCTGACTATGGGTGCTGTCTGTACGTTCTCCCTGTGAATGAGTGGATTTTTTCCTGGTGCTCCAATTTCCTCCCACATTTCAAAGACTTACAGGTTTGTAGGTTAATTGACTTTGGTCAAATTGTAAATAGTCCTTAGTGTGTAAGATAGTGTGGGGTGACTGCTGGTTGGGCCTGTTTCCATGCTGTATCGCTAAGGTTTAAAGTAACCCAACAGCAGGGGAACACTCAAAAATCTCAAAGCATCCAGAATTGTAGGGAGTTGCTGAAGATAATAAAATGTTAATGGATACCTGAAAATGCACCTGGGATGAATGTGGCCCTTGCCAAATGCCCCAAAAGAGATGTGATACCCAATAGCCATTAAACTTTAATATGACTCTCTTTGACCTTCTGTTTACCACAAGGTCCAACGACAAACCTAAAGGGTATCAAGGCTTTCATAATTAAAGCAAGTGATATGGAATAGAACCATTCCCGAAACAAAACATGAAATGCATTTTTGTTAAGTGCCATAAGTTTACATCAAAAATTCCAAAGACAGTAAAAACATGATAATAAATTACTTGACAATAGCAAATGTCTTGCCTCACTTCTATTCTGCGTACCTAATAAAACTAAATGTAGGCACAACAGCAGTCGCATGGTACCAGCAGTGTTACTGGGGAAATCACAGAACAAGAGATGGTGAAAAGTTAACAGTAAGTTAGGGTGAAGACCAACTAAAACAAGATTCTGAAATTTAAGATTCTCACACAGTATAGAAGTTCTCTCTTCCAAATGTGACTTTAATCTTCCCTCCCTTTCCACTTAACACACAACAATGACCCTAAAGAGTGTTGTCTGGCAATAATTTGAAGCAGATAGGATTGCTTCAAATTTTAACAAATGTGGAAAATTGTGAGAAGTTGTTTTACTGAAGTGATTTTTTTTAAATACCAAGAGATTGAGTGGGGGTGGTTCATAGGATTTGAAGGTGTGGAATTCTCTGCCTCAGAAGGCAGTGGAGGCCAGTTCGTTGGATGCTTTCAAGAGAGAGCTGGATAGAGCTCTTAAGGATAGCGGAGTCAGGGGGTATGGGGAGAAGGCAGGAACGGGGTACTGATTGCGAGTGATCAGCCATGATCGCATTGAATGGCGGTGCTGGCTCGAAGGGCTGAATGGCCTACTCCTGCACCTATTGTCTATTGTCTATTGATATCGAATCGATTTAATTTCCCCTGAATTATAGATGAATTTGGTATTACTCCCAATGGTTGACTTTGGTGGGTTTAACTAAATTACTGATTTTGTCTTCAAGTACATAGCTATGTACAATAATAATGCAAATATCTTATAAGATAGATAATGAAGGGCATATAAAAAGACAATTTAATGAAGGTTCATGGATAATATACAAGTCTTTAACATGTTCTCAAATGACACTAACAGACTTGACATTTAGCCTGTTGACAGTTCAGCCAATGGGTTGATAAACGTAACCAAAAGTTATGGACATTGGGGTGAGTTCCTTGGAAAATGCTACTGGAGCCTTTAAGTCAAACATTCCAGTGTAAGAGGTTGGTGCCTGCCATATCTTTACCCCCCCCCCCCCCCCCCCCCCCCCCCACTTATACCAAACTTTAGAAGAAACACAAAACCATTGTCTCAAAATTCTGAGAAGCTTCAATTAGCATTGATGCATAAGGCAGTGAAATCCTATCAATACAATACAATACAATATATCTTTATTGTCATTGTACAGGGGTACAACGAGATTGGGAATGCAACTTCCATACGATGCAATAAATTAAATAGCTAATCAGCATAAATTTAGACAACCCAGTGAAACAAAATTAGAAACAGTTTTAAAACAGAATAAAGTGCAAATAGGTCTGTGCCGGTTCGCTGTGCGATGTGACCTCTTTTTGATGCATCCATTCATACCAAAGAAATTCAACAATGAAAAACACAAATGCATGTGTGTGAAGGAGGAACGCTATCCGAAACGACCCATTTCCTTTACTTCAGGGGTGCTGCCTGACCCACTGAGTTACTCCAGCATTTTGTGTCGCCTATCTTCTTGCATGTGTTCATTAATCTTGTAGCAATAACAAGACATTCTTGTTCCTATATTAACCGCAAGCATTTATCGACATAGTAAAGCAACTTGAGTTGTACGTAGGTTTTGAGGAGGCTTTTGAATGTGGGCAAATTGGCAAGGAAGGGCAATCTAATTAAGTGGTTTCCAGGATGAGGTGCCAAGACGAAGGAAAGAACTGACTGCAGAAATGGAACAAAAGAAGGTTGCTTCTGAAGAAGTGAGTGTTAGAAGAACAGAGGATGCTGAAGATTACAGAAGCTGGGAGGGGGGAGAGCCATGATCAGGTAAATGAAGATGAACCAACGTGTTGGAACTGAGTCGTCGATGAATTCTGGCTTGCCATGTTAGCAAAAGGTAGCATGGAAATCAACAGAGGAGACAACCCTGTGGGATAAGTGAAGAATTCACCGCAAGAGAACCAGGGACTACATAGGGACAAATTGAGTATTAGAAAACTTTAATAGAACATAGAACAGTACAGCACAGTAACAGGCCCTTCAGCCCACAAGGTCAATGCAGAACATGATGCCAAAAATCAACTCGTATCTGCCTGCGCATAATCTATTTCCCTCCGTATCCGTGTACCTATCTAAAAGTCTCTTAAACACTACAATCACACCTGCCTCCACCACCATCTCCAGTAATGCGTTCCAGGCAAACCACCCTCTGAGTGTAAAAAAAACTTGCTTCGCACATCTCCTTGAAACTTTGCCCGTCTCACCTTGAAGCTGCTTTCTAGTTTAGTTTAGTTTAGAGATACAGCACGGAAACAGGCCCTTTTGGCCCACCGGGTCCGCGCGAACTAGCGATCCTCGCACATTAACACTATCCCCACGAGGGACCATTTTTACATTTGCCCAGCCAATTAACCTACAAACCTGTACGTCTTCGGAGTGTGGGAGGAAACCGAAGATCTCGGAGGAAACCCACGCAAGTCACGGGGAGAACTCCGTACAGACAGCACCCGTAGTCGGGATCGAACCCGGGTCTCCGGCGCTGCATTCGCTGTAAGGCGGCAACTCTACCGCTGCGCCACTCTAGTATGTGATATTTCTAGTATGTAATATTTCCATCATGGGGAAAAGGTCTGGCTGTCTGGCCTCCCATAACTTTTATATACTTCTGTTAGGTCTCCCCTCAATCTCCAGCTTTCCAGTGGAAACAATCCAAATCTGTCCCTCCCAGCTGTTTGCCGAGGGAAGTCCCCCAGGTTAGGAGTGACAAAGAGTTAGGCTTGTGTGGAAAGACTAACACTGCTTGGTACAGTTCAGTCAAAAAGGAGCTAATTGTTACAACAACCACAGAAGGAGGAGCAATGTTTTTGCAAGTCGCTTCCTATCCGCAATCCATATTTTCAGTTGACCACATCGGAAGGTTTTCTTTTCGGAAATTGCTGCCTGGATAAATATTTCAACCCATTTTCACATCTGCCAGCCTTGCGTTTAATGTACAGTCACTATAGTCTTTAATCCATTTGCCCTTTAACATTCTGCTCCTCTCCTGCATAGTCGCGTTCAGCCTGTTCAAGCAGCTTGTCCACGCTGTCCTCTCGGTTTTCCAGCTTCAGGTACTTCTTTATGTAGCTGCAATCCAAACGGGGCCAACTCCTGTGTTGCCCCTCTGTCTGCTGTTGGCTGAGGTCGCTCACATTCTGCCCGAGGTCTCGGGCCCCGGGATGGCCGCACGAAGTGTGGAGTTGCAGGTCCGAGCAGTAGGCTTTCCTGGTGGCCCCCGAGAAGAACATCCTCCCGATGAACGTGTTGGAGAAGGACCCTCGAGTTGAGGGCTGGTTGGTGCCCACCATGCGAGGAGCGTCGTCGGCGCTGCGGATGCTGCCGGAGCGAATGTATCCATGCTTCTGCAACATGCTCAGGTCTTCAGTGGACAACGTGACCGCGGACTGTTCAAGCTCAGTATCTCCCGCCACATCAGCAACTACCAGAGTGTCAATGACACAGTTGTTGAGCTTGATAACCGGCAACACCACCGAGGTGGAGACTGGGTCGCTGCCGTAATTCAAAGGGACGTTGAGGTTTCCTTCGCTGGAGTTGCAAGAGTCCGAGGCAGCGCTGCAGAGGGAGATGGACGGGGAAGGCCTTTTGTGGTGCAGTAGCTGGGCTGTCATTTTGTGATTTGCAGAGTTGTCACAATCCGCCCAGTTTGCCCCAATCGCCGAGCGATCGTGGTCGTGGATGGCGCTGCACGTGTCCTCAATGGCACTGGTTTCAGTGGAAGATGCAATGGGATCTTGCAGCATCCCTTCCTGTTCAGCGTCGTCCCCGTTGCCAGCCTGACCAGCGATGGAATAAACCTTCCCCCGGGCCAGAAGCTTGGTTTCCCGGTCCCTATTTTCATACAAGACCGTGTTCGCGCAGATGAACACGAATAATCCGATGCCCATAATCAGCGGGCCAATTAGTTTCAGCTTCTCGTTCCTTTGCCCGGGTTGGGGACGAAGCCTTGCCCTGACATGTTGAGTATTGACAGCCAATTCGCTGTTATTTGTTCGCTGTTGATTCACTGGCACCTGAACAAGGTGCTTATGAGGCCAATAGCCAACAACTGCTATAGCGATCCCTATCATGACAATCAAAAGGCCCAATATAATGAAGAGCCCAGCGGGCGAGCGCATATTAATTTTTCCTTTGACGCTTTTATCATCTCTGGAAATATAATTTGATCTTGATGCTTTACCACGCGAGTGAATGGCGGGTTGGTCAAAGCTTTTCTGGGTCTTTGTGGCTGGTTTATTTTCTGTGCTCGTCATTCTGGTCCCTTTGGTTCACTTAAAATAAAAGGGGACAACGTTACTTTAAAGAGAAAAATGTCACAAATTTACAAACATTCTCATTTGAATCCTTTCCCATCTCTGCTATTAAGGCATTAAGGGTAACATGAATCTTTTTCTTATCCATTGCAATCTAAACATTGAGAAGCATCACTCATACAGAAACAATCTAAACATATCTTGATAGGAAAGTTACTATCAAATAAACATAGCACAAAAAGTAAGGAAATTTGTGTTTGGTAGATTATTTCTTTGTTGTAACAATGCTTCTTGGCAATAAATCTTATACCGTTGGAAAGCCTGTTTATTTCCCTTTTAAATGGTGCCACATTTGTAAGGAACATGCATTTGTGGGATGAGCAGCAGAGCTGAGTATATGGATTGCGCCCATGAAAAATTTGCCAAATCTTCTCTGCCAATGCCAAACAGATTATTCTGCTGTTGCTATTGACTCTTGTTTTGAGCTTCTGGTACCCCCAGGTGCTGACAAGAATGGGATGCCATCCCACAACAGTGTGTGACCAGGCTGGTGACCAGCATGAGGAGGAGGTGCCAGGCTGTTATGGCTGTGTATGGTTCTTCCACACGCTACTGTGGCTCCTGTTTATTAAATGAATAAATTGTTAAATTGCCAATATGTCTTGTTTCTTCAGACTTCAATCATCCAATCCACCAAACAACACCGAACAAGAGTCAATGGCAGAATAAGCTGTTTGGCATTGGCAGAGAAGATTTGGCAAATTTTTCATGGGCGCAACCCATATACTCAGCTCTGCTGCTCATCCCACAAATGCATGTTCCTTACAAATGTGGCACCATTTAAAAGGGAAATAAACAGGCTTTCCAACGGTATAAGATTTATTGCCAAGAATCATTGTTACAACAAAGAAATAACCTACCAAACACAAATTTCCTTACTTTTTGTGCTATGTTTATATAATTTAGTACAAGATAAAAATGGGGAACGTGGTCAGAACAGTGAAAATTCCACTGCATATAAATATCATGTGAAAATGATCTGAAGGGACAGGCTCAGAAATTCTCTGAATGCATTCAAGAGAGAGCTAGATAGAGCTCTTAAGGATAGCAGAGTCAGGGGGTATGGGGAGAAGGCAGGAACGGGGTACTGATTGAGAATGATCAGCCATGATCACATTGAATGGCGGTGCTGGCTCGAAGGGCCGAATGGCCTCCTCCTGCACCTATTGTCTATTGAAATGTACCCGTGACATTTTAGTGAATATTGAAAACTTAGAAACATTTCATTTAAAACTTCAATTTGTTTGGCAGCTTTAATACAGTAAACATTCCAAAATGCTTCACCAATATTTTATCATACTAAATTTGCCATGGAACCGCAAAAGATATCCAGTCTGAAGAAGGGTCTCAACCCGAAACGTCACCCATTCCTTCTCTCCAGAGATGCTGCCTGTCCCACTGAGTTACTCCGGCTTTTTGTGTCTATCTTCGGTTTAAACCAGCATCTGCAGTTCCTTCCTACACAAAGATATCTCGAACGTGGGCGGTGCAGTGGTACATGTAGAGGAACTGCTGCTGTACAGCTGCACCAATCCCGGTTCAATCCCGACCACGGATGTTGTTTCTGTGGAGTTTGCCTGTTCTCCCTGCAGCCATGTTGCTTTCCCTCAGAAGCCCCGGATTCCTCCCAAGTGACAAAAATGTGCAGGTCAGTCGGTTAATGCCACTGAAAATGTGTCTTAACGAGTGGTGGAATCTGACAGGAGTCATCCATGGGAACACGGGGAGAATAAAATGGCACTAGTGTAGGTGGCTTGATGCTTTGCACAGACCTGATGGGCTGAATGGCCTGTTTCATTGCTGGAAAGTTTAAACAAACATTTTAAAATGCAAGAGGCAAAGAGAACAGATGGGAGAGCCAGAGTTTAGGACAAGGTTGTTAATGTCTCAGGAGGGAGGTGGAGGAGGGGGGGGGGGGGGGGGGAGAAAAGAGGGGTAGGATTTTGGGTGAAATGGGTACACACCAGGTGGGGCAAATGGAAGAGAAGGGAATCAAAAGGGGGAGGGGGTGTTACCCAAAACTGGAGGTCAACTGGTTTATAAGCTTCCCAGGCTGAATACGAGGTGCTGTTCCACCAGTTTGTGGCCTCCCTCTTACAATGGAGGAGGCCCAGGACAGAAAAACTGGCATGGGAATGGGAAGGACAGTTCACATGGTTCGCAATTGGGAGATCCAGCAGGCCTATACTACACATTTTATTAGGAAACAGGACCAAACCAATGTCATTGTTCATGTTGTCCAGTTGGAAGGGAGGAAATCATTGTACAGAGATCACAAGTTAGGGAACAGACTTCATAACAAAAGCGCAGCCAAAAATAATCATTAGTAATGACTACAATTAGACTGTGAAAGGAAAAGTGACTGCAGATGTATTTGGAAGCCCAATGGTACAACTCTGCCCAAGGAAACATTTTTGGAATAAAATCCTGTTCTTCAGCTAAATTTGAAACAGCACTATTAGGAAGGCTGGATGTTAGCTGGGCCAGTACTCTGCTTCTACTCAGTCAGTGCAGGAAAGGAAAGTCTTTCTGTACCATCCATCCCCTTCCAGCAACTCATCAATTACTGCTGTTTCGTACTAGGGCGGTACAGTGGTGCAGCGGGTAGAGCTGCTGCCTCACGGTGGCAGAGACCCGGCTTCGATCCTGACCGCGGGTGCTGTCTGTGCGGAGTGACCGTGTGGGCTCCTCCAGGTGCTGCGGTTTCCTCATGCGGGTTTGTAGGTTAATTGGCCCTCTGTAAATTGCCCCGAGTGTGTAGGGAGTGGATGTGAGAGTGAGAATAATATAGAACTAGTGCAAATGGGTGATCAATGGTCGGCATGGACTCAGTGGGTCGAAGGGCCTGTTTCCATGCTGTACTTTTCAATCAATTCAATCAATCAGCTCTGCTGGGTAGAGGTTCTGTGGCCGTGTGGGCTCCTCCAGGACATCAGGAAGAACAGCTTCATAAATAACCGTGACCGAGTCCAGCAACGGTCGGTGATGGACCCAACACTCGCGGAGAGCCAACGTGAGGAATCATACAAATGTACGGTGTAGAAAGGGAACCACACTGGGCAGCTGAGAATTACATTGTTAACGATGTATCATAGCATCAAATAGCCCAAGGTTTAAAAAAATTATTATAATCAATGTTGTGATTAAATGTAGGTATTGAATATGTTTTTAATCATGTTGTAAGACAATAATGGAGCTTGAACGATGTGATTGCACTGGAGAGGGTTTAGAGAGGATGCATCACGATGCTGCCTGGAACATAATGCTTCCCTTATGAGAGATCAGATTAGATGGGTTTGTTTGCCTCAGAGCAGAGGAGACTGAAGGCAATATGAAATAGGAATACAAAGTCATGAGAGGCATAGATGGAATCCTTGCACCCTTGCACTGTTCTAGAATGCTGCCTGGATTAAAGGGTTTCGGCTAAAAGGAGAGGTTGGATAGACTTGGATTGTTTTCTCTGGAGCGTCGGAGTTTGAGAGGAGACATTAGATGGGGTTAAAATGATGAGAGGCATAGATGGGGTAAACAGTCAGAACCTTTCCCACAGGGTGGAAATGTCCAACACCAGAGGGCATAGCCATAAGATGAGGGGAGGAAACTTTAATGGAGATGTGCGGGCAAGTTTTTTTAATGCAGAGAGTAGTGGGGGCCTGGAACGCATTGCCAGGGGTGGTGGTGGGGCGGATGTTGTAATGGAGGCAGATACGATAGTGGCGTCAAAGAGACATTTAGATAGACACATGGAAGTGGGCAGAATGGATAGATATGGATCATGTACAGGCAAATCAGATCAGTTTAACTTGACATCATGTTCGGTACAAATATTGTGGGCCGAATGGCCCGTTTCCTGTGCTGTACTGTTCTGTGCTCTATGTTTTATGTTTGCAGATGTGTCTAAGACTGAGGGCAGTGGTTTTAGGTGAGGAGCAAGTGGTTTAGAGGGAATCTGGAAGAATTTGCCTCAACTATCTCCTCCGGCAGCTCATTCCATGCACCCACCACCCGTTGTGCATAAAAATTATCCCTCAGGTTCCTATCAAATCTTTCCCACCTCACCTTAAACCTGTGGTTTAAGTCCTCTGGTTCTCAATTCCCCTACTCTGGGTAAAAGACTCTGTGCATTTTCCCGATCTATTCCTTTCATGATTTTGTACACCTCTATAAGATCACCCCTCATCCGCCTGCACTCCAGGGAATAAATTCCAATCCTTTCACTTAAATTTATTTTGGATACCCAAATGAAAAGCAGATTATCATGAGATTATACAGATCCTGTTTCTTCACAAAATCAGACTCCTTTTCTTTCTCTTCCTAATCAATTTCCACATCACCCTCCAAACTCATCTCTATGTTCACCACCCTCATCACTCTCCATACGACAGTGTCATCATCTGATGCCAGCGAAACGCTTTTCACTGCAGTCCACCATTGTTACTGGTACGTATAGCTGCCCACTATGTTCTCTCTGGAATTTCCATCATTTCCTCGTACACCGTGCCTTCAAACTGTTTTGAAAACCTTTTGAAAACCTATTCATGTTTGGGGTTTAGTGGTCAGAGATACAGCATAGAAAGGGGCCCTTTGGCCCACCTAGTCCACACTGACCATCGGTAACCCATTCACACTAGTTCTATGTTATCCCACTTTCACATCCACTCCGTGCACACGAGGGGCAATTTTACAGAGGTTAGTTAATTTACAAACCCGCACGTCCATAGAGCTCAGAAGACTATCGGAACACAGCTACCAGCCTTGGAGGGCATCTACAACACACGATGCATCGGAAAAGCCACCAGCATCCACAAAGACTCTTCACACCCCTGCAACAATCTGTTCGAACTTCTACCATCGGGCAGACAAGGCCTTCTACGCCCGCACCTCCAGACTCAGGAACAGCTTCATCCCCAGGGCCATAGCTGCTATGAACCGGTCCTGCTGAGCCGGATGGTCACATCGCACAGTGAACCGGCACAGACCTACTTGCACTTTATTCTGTTTTAAAACTGTTCTAATTTGTTTCATTGGGTTGTTTAAATTAATACTGACTAGCTAATTGATTTATTGCATTGTATGGGAGGCGCATTCCCAATCTCGTACAATGACAATAAAGATATATTGTTGTATTGTATGTGGGAGGAAACCGGAGCACCACGATGGAAACCCAAGGAAGAGCGTGCAAACACCACACAGGCAGTACACGAGGTCTGGCCTCTAGCGTGGTGAGGCAGCAGCTCTACCAGCTGCACCACCCAAGTAACTTTCTTCCTACATCTTTGATCTTTCTTTCCCTGGTTATTTCCCATAAAACTCTGTGCAAGGCTGGGGTGGATTAATTATGTAAAAACTGTAATTGTTGCTGTTGGCAAGAACCTTACGAGAATTCTCGGAAACTATAAAGTTCACCCAATCTGCACAAACTGTAGCAGCGCCAACGTGATCAATGGAAAATCATACTTTCACTTTAAAACTTGTCAAATACTTGTTCCCATTACTAATAATATACTTGTAATCAGTGGCTTGTCACCCTGTGCGTGCTGGCTGAAGATATAAGCCAAATAGGGAAAATCAAGTCTATTCCATTCCCTTTGTCCTGTTTTCCCACCTTACACTTCATTATCTATACACTTCCTTATCTATGTACAACCCACTCCCCTGACATCAGTCTGAAGAAGGGTCTCGACCCGAAATTTCACCCATTCCTTCTCTCCAGAGGTGCTGCCTGTCCCACTGAGTTACTCCAGCATTTTGTGTCTACGATTTATACCAGCATCTGCAGTTCCATCCTACACATTCTATTGCTGTATAAATGTTTATTGCACTAACATTTTTCCATGGCAAATCAGGGTGGTTTACTTCATGCCTGGGAGCGCACTCAACAGATTCTGTAAAAACTATCTCGCTGTGATTATGAATTTGATGTAATTTAAAATTTGTCTATACTTCAACTTCCTCTCTAATAAGTTCCCATGTCGACATTAATAATAGATCCTGTATGTGAACTTAGCAAATGTAATTAAGCTCCTCTTTCAGAGAATGGTGATCCTAATTAATCAGCCAGAAAATTTAGAAAAAAATGCTTTTTTTAAGCCTTTGTTGATTTCCAGATTTGCTGATGCTGCAAAATTAGGCGAGAAAGCGATTTGTGAGTCATAGTGTGGAAATAGGCCCTTTGGCCCTACTTGCCCACACCAGCCAACATGTCCCAGCTACACTAGTCCCACTGGCCTGCATTTGGCCACGATGACATAAACTCGGCAGAGGGGTACAGATGGGTAAAGTGAGGGAGGAGGTATGTGACAAATGAAGTATAATGTAAGGAAATGTGAGGTTATCCACTGTGGTACGAAGATTAGAAAGCAGAAGGTTGCTTAAATGGAGAAAGTCCACAGAAACCTGCTCTACCAAGAGCTGGAGGTCCTCATACATGAACCATAATAAGTTAACGCTCAGAAATAGGAAATAATTTGAGAATTATTTGTGATATATAGCTATTGGCAAGACCATACCAGGAGGACATCCAACAGATTTGGTATTCTTATTTTAAAGAAGAATATTCTTCAATGGTTACAATCCAGTGAAGATGCCCAAGGTTGATTCTTCATAAGTTTATACGTTCAAGGAGCAGAATTAGGCCATTCAGCCCATCAGGTCTAATGCACCATTCAATCAAGCCTTTCCTTCTCAATCTCATTCTCCTGCCTTCTCCCCAGCAGGGGAATTTGGAAGAATAAAAGGTGACCGTCTTGTAACATGAGATTCAGATGGGGCTTGACAAAGAGATGCTGAGAAATTGTTTCCCCTCAAGAGCAACCAATGGCACATTCTGAAATTGAGACTGTTATTTAAGGGGTTAGAGAGTTTAGGTTTGTTATTATTGCCACATGTACTAAGGGGCAGCAAAAAGCTTAGTCTTGCATGCAATCCAACAGATCATACATACATATAATCAAGTCAAAAGTCAAGTACAATAGATAGAGCAAAGGGGAAGACACATAGTGCAGAATATAGTTCTCAGCATTGTAGTGCATCAGTTCCATAGACAAAGTCCAATTTCCTCAATAGGGTAGAGATGAATTGGGCAGTACCCTAGCTGATGGAAGAATCATTCAGAAGCCTGATAACGGAGGGGAAGAAGCTGCTCTTGAATCTGGTGGTGCGAGCTTTCAAGGTCCTGTACCTTCCGCTGGATGGCAGTGGGGTGAAGGAGAAATGATCGGGGAAGGGACAAGTCTTTGATTGTGTTGGCTGCATTTCCGAGGCAGCATGAAGTGTAGACAGAGTCAATGGTGGGTTGGAGACAGAGATGGAGACCAAAGATACTAGAGGAACAAGATAGACCACTCGACCCTAAAAACCGTAGTACGTCACGGCGCCATTTTAGTAGGCAGAAACTTGCAGAAACATTTAAAAGAAAAATAACAAAAATCTGTGAATTGATAGATGAGATATATTCTGCATTTTAATGGTATCATCACGTGCGTACTGTTCCCCCAAAACACTGATTAAACTGTGAGAGGCATAACGAACGGTGGGTTTTGCCTACTAAAATGGTTCCATTGCGTACTACACTTCAATATAGGAAATTTTAACGGAGTGGTCCATCTTGTTCCTCTCGAAGGTATTTATTCACAAAATGCTGGAGTAACTCAGCAGGTCAGGCAGCATCTCAGGAGAGAAGGAATGGACGACATTTCGGGTCGAGACCCTTCTTCAGTCTTCAGTTCCTCTAGTATCTTTGATGGAGACCGAGCAGGAGGCAGCGATGAGCAGTGACACTGGTCCCCTATCGCTGAACTCATGTAAAGTTCAGGAAGCAGTCCAATAAATTCCTGCACTTGCTCGTGACCGGAGATTGCAGAAATACCTTCGAGTCAGTATGAGGGGGTGTAGCCTGCCCAGTAAGCTGACGGCATGTGAAATATTGTTTATATAAAGCGTGTGGTGCCATTGATTTGTTTTTGTGCATGTAACAGGAAACTAAACCATTTCTATTTTGTTCCCTGCAGAGCCAGGCATATGCCACTGATCCTCCTGCACATTCCGCAAGGTGTTATCATTTCAATTCCTCTAGCTACAAGGTGTGCATATTAAATAATTACCCATCAAAAATAACCCCATCTCCTGCACTCATATTAAAAATCACACCACTTTCTTGGCCCAGATCCACTCGCAATTGGAGAACAGGATGAGAATTAAAAAGAGACATGCTCAAAGACCCAAAGTTCAGTCAATTGCTAAAGGTGGAATGACCTGGGATTCATTCTGTACCACGCCGTCCAACATTAATACAGGACTGAAGAAGGGTCCCGACCCAAAGTTTCACGCATTCTTTATCGCCCAAGATGCTGCATGACCCACTGAGTTATGCCAGCGTTCTGCATCTATCATTAATCAAGGACGGTCATCACAACATTGTCCAAATTAAAGAAAACCAGTTACTTCGCAACATGAATGGTGGAGAAGATGGAGGGCAGCAGAACTATACACGATGTGAGGTCCCAGAATGAGAGTGTGGCTTCTAAGAGGAGATATTGAGGAATCTGGGCATACAGTACATTATAAAGAGGAAGGTGTTTAATGTTATTGAAACAAAGGTGTATGGCACACAACAAGGAATTAGCTGAAAGGTAGTTTTCACTTGTGTGGGGGTGTCTGGAACTAGGAGTCATCCAAACCTCAGTTATGGGCTCAGCTACCTGTGACTGAAATAAGGAGACAATCCTTCATTTGGTTGGTTAAAATATTCTACCCCAGTGTGCCATGAAAGCTTTCTCTTTGAGAATATTTAAGGAAGAGATGATCAGAGCATCATTGTGAGAAATCAAAAGGTATTTATTTCACAAAATGCTGGAGTAACTCAGCAGGTCAGGCAGCATCTCAGGAGAGAAGGAATGGGTGACGTTTTGGGTCGAGACCCTTCTTCAGACTGATGTCAGGGGGGCGGGACATAGGAAGGATATAGGTGAAGACAGGAAGGTAGAGGGAGAACTGGGAAGGGGGAGGGGAAGAGAGGGACAGAGGAACTATCTAAAGTTGGAGAAGTCAATGTCATACCGCTGGGCTGTAAGCTGCCCAAGCGAAATATGAGGTGCTGTTCCTCCAATTTCCGGTGGGCCTCACTATGGCACTGGAG